>NC_053489.1:268959115-269259115 GCF_905171775.1 Rana temporaria | reverse complement strand
TGCTCTTATGCATATCACTGGATCCAGATGGGGCTCAGGTAAGTATAAGGAGATGCTGGGAAGGGGGAAGTTGCTCCCTGAAAATGTTTTACCTTCATGCATAGAATGAAAAATAAAATAAAAAAACCTTAAGTCTTTAGTACCACTTGAAGGGGCCACACGTTGATGACCAGTTGAAGACTGAGCAGATAAATGAATGGCCATCATGAAACCTGGCCAAACTTATATGAAAAGTAATATATGATCTTGCCCAATGCTAACATATTAATCATTTGTCTATTTCATATTTTTTCTCTGTGATAGGATGGAAAAACTGCAGAAGACCTTGCCAAGGCTGAGCAGCATGAGCCTGTTGTGAGTTTGCTTTCTAGACTTCGTAAGGTAAAGCCTTTTATTGAAATATAAGTTATTATATAACCTTATGAGATGTGTTTTAAGATTTATGATAACCTGTCCACAATGTTTCATGCTATAAAGCAGAGTAACTCATTGTTTTTGCTCTTGCTAGTGAACATTTCACCAGATGTAGGTCTGCTAAAATGGACCTGTACCTAAATAACCCTACAGCATTCCCAACAGCCTTTCTTCATAAAATGACTAGAGAGGATTTGAAATACTCTCCTTTCTGAATACTGGGCTGCTACCAATGTCAAGTCATGGAACTACTGCTAAAATCTTCACAACTAGAGGAAGCACACAATACTGTTGTTTTTTAGGAAAAGTAATGATCTGACAGCCTCTTTAGCCCTTTTTTATGTCAGTCGTTTTTGCACACATGTTTAAAGAATCATTTTAGGCCCCCAGATTACATAAAGCCCCTAAACGTATATATTCTGAAAACGGTCACCCTAAAAAATAAGATATGGGTAATTTCAGTTTTTCACATCACAAAATATTAGTGCAGAAAATGCAAAATGTCATTAAAAAATGTCAAGTCATTTTTAGGGCACCCAAACGCAATAAGTTACCCAAATGTGGTAAAGTATAAAAGATGAGCTTTCTCTGAGTTAATAGATACCAACATGTCTAACCTTAAAATTGCGTGCATCTGTGAAATGGCAACAAACTTCAGTACTCTATATTTTTCATAGGCAAAGCTTTAAAAGCCCCCCTTATAGGTCATCGGTTTAAAGCTGACCATGAATGGTGCCCCACCCCCCCCCATCCCGGGGGAACCTACCATGCCAGTCTCAGGCATGTCAACGGGCACACACAGAGCCCTGGATACATTGTGTTAGCATGCATATGGAGGGAAGCATAACAGGGGTGTGTGGAAGTAATCCGGCAGCTAGACAGCCACTGGATTGTTTCCATATGACAGCTGCCAGTCAGTAAACACACACTCCTGGTAGTTGCAGCTGCTGCAAATGTTTTTGAAACGCCCTTTGCTGCCACCTCTTTGCAACATATGGCGGTAGTAGCGAAAGGGTTGAACACTGCCTTCACCTTTCTTAGCATGTTTCATGTTACACCCATATTTAGCGTGGTCAGAGTCTGCAGCCCCCACCCTCAAACCACCAACCCCTTTTACAGAAGCTGTGTGTGTGCGTCTCCCTGCTAGCTCACCTACAGACCAGCAGGGGCAAAATTAGTCTGCAAGAGCCAGAGCATTTACACACGTGATAACAGTTCCAATTCTTTCCAGGCTCTTATGCTAATAAATAAATAAATAAAAATGCATTTTTTTTTCATTTAATATGGGTGCATTTATTGTGTTTTTGCAAAAGGTGGAGTGAGCCTTTACCTATTTATTATGGAATAGAATAAGCCAGGGTAGGTGGATGATGAGATGCCGGTCCTCTAAACATGAGTCTGGTTAGAAAAGAACTTTGAGTATGGTTCGCTCTTAAAGTAGTCGCATAACATGACCCAGTGAAGCTCCAGTAAAACTACAAACACCAGATAATTTTTATTGAAGGCTTTTTAATACAAACATGCAAACTTGTACAAAAACACTGTTTCCAAAGGGGTCACAAGGTAAGATAAAAAACCTAAAAGGGATATAATTTTAAAGGGAAAAAATCCACCAATGATGAAGTGGATTTGACTACAAAATACAGGTTATAGAAAAATGTATACATGTGAAGACTTAGGCTGGCCATACATTATACAATATTCTTCAATTTCCTTTAGATTTACCTTCAACTATGTAGTGAAATGACCTAACTGACTGCATAGAAATTGAAAGTGTTTACGTTTGACCTCCATATTATATGGTTTTGGTAAACCTAAGAAAAAATTGTACAAGATAATTGTACAAGTTATGGCCAGCCTAAGTGGTTCTAAAGCAACAACAAGAAAGGCAGTAGCAGCATCGCTTATAAGTTGTTCCACTACTCAGCATTATGTAATAAAGAGGTGAGCATAAATATTACATTTTCAAGCTACTGAACTTTCTATTAGCAGGTCTTTTGTTGAAGAAAAGTACAGTGCCTTGAAAAAGTATTCATATCCCTTGAAAATGTTCTACATTTTGTCATGTTATAAACAAAATGTAAATGTATTTTATTGGGATTTTATGTCCTGGACCAACATAAAGTGGCACATAATTGTGAAGTGGAGGGGAAATAAGTGTGGCATGCATTTGTATTCAGCCCCCTTAACTTTGATACCCTAACTAAAATCTAGACCAATTGCCTTCAGAAATCCACCTGTGTGTAATTTAATCTCGGTAAAAAATACAGCTGTTCTGTGCAGCCCTCAGAGATTTGTGAGAGAATCTTGGTGAACAAATGAGCATCATGAAGGACCAGACAGGCCAGGGATAAAGTAGTGGAGAAGTTTAAAGCAAGGTTGAGTTATAAATAAATATCCCAAGCTTTGAACATCTCAGAGCACTGTTCGATCCATCATCCAAAAATGGAAAGATTATGGCACAACTGCAAACCTATCATGACATGGCCATCCGCCTAAACTGACAGGCCTGGGCAAGGAGAGCATTAATCAGAGAAGCAGACAAGAGGCTCATGGTAACTCTGGAGGAGCTGCAGAGATCCACAGCTCAGGTGGGAGAATCTGTCCATAGGACAACTATTAGTCGTGCACTCCACAATACTGCATGGTAAGAAGAAAGCCATTGTTGAAAGAAAGAAGTCCTGTTTTCATTTTGGGAGAAGCCATGTGGGGGACACAGCAAACATGTGGAAGAAGGTGCTCTGGTCAGATGAGACCAAAATTCAACTTTTTGGCCTGAAAGGAAAACACTATGTTTGGCGGAAAACTAACACTGCACATCACCCTGAACACACCATTCCCACCGTGAAACATGGTGATGGCAGCATCATGCTGTGGGAATGCTTTTCATCAGCAGGGACATGGAAGCTGGTCAGCGTTGAGGGGAAGATGGATGGAGCCAAATAAAGGGAAATCTTAAAAGAAAATCTGTTGGAGTCTGCAAAAGACTTGAGACTGGGGCAGAGGTTCACCTTCTAGCAGGACAACAACCCTAAACATACAGCCAGAGCAACAATGGAATGGTTTAGATCAAAGCATATCCATGTGTTAGAATGGCCCAGTCAACGTCCAGACCTAAATACAATTAAGACTCTGTGGCAAGACGTGAAAATTATTGTTCACATACACTCTCCATCCAATCTGACAGATCTTGAGGTATTTTGTAAAGCAGAATGGGCAAAAATGTCACTCCCTAGATAAAGCAAAGCTGGTAGAGACATTCCCGAAAAAGACTTGCAGCTGTAATTGCAGTGAAAGGTGGTTCTACAAAGTATTGACTCAGGGGCTGAATACAAATGCACACCACACTTTTCAGATATGTATTTGTAAAAAAATAAATAAATTAAAACCGTTCATCATTTTCCTTTCACTTCACAATTATGTGCCACTTTGTGTTCGTCTATCACATAAAATACATTTATTTTTTGGTTGTAACATGACAAAATGTGGAAAATTTCAAGGGGTATGAATACTTTTTTAAGGCGCCAAGTAATGTTGGTTGTATCCTTGTTTTTTTAGTACTCTAATTGTGTTCATACATGTTGCATGTTTGCAGATATTTGCAAATTAGTGCAATTATACATGCATGGGAGACAGCCTTTTCCTGCTGTGCCCCAAAACTTTGGCATTCACTTCCAAAGACAAGCAGTGTGTCAACAACTCTAAAATCATTCAAATTAAATCTAAAAACGTTTTTTTCTTTAGACAAGCTTTCACTTAACTACCCCCCCCCCCCCCTGTTTTATCCTGATTATTTCTTGTGTTTTCTTTGTAAAGCACTTTGAGAAGCCACCTTTAACGGTGATTTTATTATTATAAAAAGTCCTCCAATTTAGTAAAGCTGTTAGACTCCTCGGCTCTATTTTCCATAACTGTTCCCTTTGTCTCCCCCTTGTACTGTAAGCCAGGTCCAAAGCTATGCAAGCAAATTTGTTACGTTTTTCTTCATCTATAGCAGGGGTGCCCAACCTTTTAAAGAGTGAGGGCCACTTAAGCGACTTGGTAACCGGTCACGGGCCACAATGAGCGGAGTAAGTGGATGGCTGTCCACTCGGCTCTATAGAGACCACACTACGGACACAAGTCCATTTACATCTTCCACTCCTTAGAGGTGAATTGAGGGTCCGATTTGGTCGGACTGACCGTGTGAAAGGGACCTAAAGCCACGTACACATGACCATTTTTCATGTCATGGAAAAAAACAATGTTTTTCTCGATGTGATTCCTCTCAAGCCTGCCTTGCATACACACGATCGTGATGAGAAATGCTCGAGCAAAGCGCAGTGACGTACAACATGCAAGACGGCACTATGAAGGGGAAGTTCCATTCGAATGGCGCCACCCTTTGGGCTTGATTATGCTAATTTCCCATCTCATAACTTGCTTCTGAGCATGCACGTTTTCCCCCCGATGTTAAAGCGTACTCACGACGAGAAAAACGACGACATGAAAAAATAGAGCATGTTCTAAATTTTTAATGCCCATTTTTCTCGTCGAGAAAAATGCTCTGGAGCCTACACACGACCGTTTTTAACGACCAATTTAAAAATGGCATTTTTCTCGTCATGAAAAACGGTCGTGTGTATGCGGTATAAGGCTGCTTTCCTGCAGGTTAGCTGCACTCTGCAATAGTCTTCTATTATATACTGTAGGTGTGATGCACTTTCAGAAAGCTCACCAAACTCGCAGTTAATAGAAGTCTATGCCTCAGTGCACTTCTCTGCCCCTTTGAATCGGTTTGAAAGCAGCCCAGTAACCACTGCAGAACTGATATGCCCATATATACATTGTGATTTTAGCAATACACTTACCTTTAATAACAGTGTTCTAGTCTATTCTATTTTATTCCATCCCAGAGCAGGAGGTCGCGGGCCACATGTGGCTCCCAGGCCACTGGTTGGGCACCCCCCCTGATCTATAGTATATTTCATATTATGCTTGTCCACAGACTGCATCGCACATCAAACCCGTGTTGTGGTGTTAATAGAGCAATTAGAAAGCAAATGTTTTCTATGTGCCCTAGTGATGACCTGCATTTATTTAATGCGGGAAAAAATGGCGGTCACTGCAGATAGTGTACATGAGCTCCAATCCTCCCTCTCTTCTGATATTTTATATGCCATATGTTGCTTGTTTTAAGAAATGCAGCTGTGGGCAAATGGTAAGGGAGAATACAGGCCAGGTCCAGAAAGCGATGCACTTTTTTGCGCAATAATAGTCTCTAGGATCCTTTATTTGCATAAAGTGCAAAGACATAATAGGAGGAAGGAAGGTGTGGAAAGCTTGGGACATCCGAGTTTGTTATCCACAAGAACTAAAACCAAGAGATCATAGAAAATCTTAGGTCCTGCACAGCAGCTTGGATACTTTGCAGATGAACGAGATACATGGGGTGTATTTATAAAAAAGTTTTCAGAGCGATTTGTCCTGCAAAACCGCATGTAATGCTGCATTATGGCCACCAGATGGAGCTAGCGATCACAGTAAATAAACATTTATTTCATATGATCATCAGCCCCATCTAGTGGCCATAATGCAGCATTTTCCTGATTCATGCTATTCCTATGAATGAAGAACATCCAACCTGGAGAAAAAAAAAAGCCTAGTAACACACGGCACATTTTGCAGGATGACTAGTTCTGCAATTGTTTTTAATTTACACCCCATCATTTTGCAAGTTTACGTGCATGCACCATTTTAACTTGCAGTTTCAGAGCGTTTGCAATTTCCACATTTTGCTGGAATCAATAAGATGACAAAGGCACAAAGTACCGTGGCCATGGAAGGATTAAAGTGTAACCCTCAGTGTGAGTTGGATGGAAAAACATATACAGTCTTGCTGTATTCTGGATAAAAGTTGCATCATGGTGTGAAGTTAAACAATTTAAGGAAGCACCATGAGCTGCTGTATGCTGTAACCCACAGCAACCTGTCATGATTCTGTCTCAGAAGTCTGATGCAGTTAGACTAATGAAAATGTTATCTCATTGGTTGCTATGGCTACAGCTCGGGTTTTGCTTCTGTTTTTTTGCTAAATAAGCCCCAGCTCCTGTGTCGTGCTTATGCTGCAGAGATGTATTCTCCACATGCATTACCGTGCACCACTGCCGAGATTTCCCCTGCAGGAAATGTCTATCTGTGCCGAGCTCATGTCAAGATGTGCCTATTCCATTTATCCTCAGAGCCCATATTTAAGGCGGAACACTAATAGGATTCAACAGCCTGTATTACTGTCAGCATTGTGATTAATGCTCTCTTCCACAACAGCGATGACATGTGGTAAACACACTCGCCGGTGACTTTACCAATTTCCCTTTCTCTCAAAAATACAGTTACACAGTTAAAAAGACATTTGATTTAAAAATTAAAAAAAAAATGTTGTCCATAGAGATCCTGTTCAATCAAATGTCATATCTTTTTTTTTTTATGTATTACCAATAGGAAGTGTGTGTGTAATTATTCTGTGTAATAAATTTCAAAAAATTCTATGCTTTTACCACAAATATTAGTAAATAATTTTAAGTGTATTTTTAAGGTGCATATCTGGCTAAAACATTTCTGAGGGGTTGGATTAAAAAAAATAATAATAAAAAAAATTATAATTATGTCCCCTATTTTGTAGGCGCTATAACTTTTGCGCAAACCAGTCACTATACGCTTATTGCGTTTTTTTTTTTTTTTTATATGTAAAAAAAAAACAAGACTTTTTACAAACACCTTAAGCTAGAAAAAGTATAGCAATAATCGTTCTGCAATATCTTCGATGTTCCTGATCCTACTTTTTTGGATCAATTTCTCTGAAAGCATTTTTTTTTTTTACCAAAAATATGTAGAATACGTATCGGCCTAAACTGAGAACATTTTTTTTTTTTTTTGTATTTGGATATTTATTATAGCAAAAAATAAAAAGTTTTTTTGTTTTTTTCAAAATTTACGCTCTTTTTTTTGTTTATAGCACAAAAAATAAAAACCGCACAGGCGATCAAATACCACCAAAAGAAAGCTTTATTTGTGTGAAAAAAAGGATCTAAATTTTGTTTGGGAGCCACGTCGCACGACCGCGCAATTGTCAGTTAAAGCGACGCAGTGCCGGAAGCTGAAATTTCGCCTGGGCAGGAAGGGGGTATATGTGCCCAGTAAGCAAGTGGTTAAAGGATACCTTTCTTGGAAGAAAACGGGATTGCTAATTATTATTATTATACAGGATTTATATAGCGCAAACAGTTTGCACAGCGCAAATGCTGATTTCCTGGCTGAAATAATGATCTTCTGGTTTCAGTACCGGTTAATGAAAGCATATGTTGTTTTGTATCTATCTAATAGTAATCTATTATATTTTCATGTACTACAATTCCCTAGTTTATGCTGACATTCCCCCTTGTTCTAATCTGGCCATGTAAAGCATTGCGGCAGATCCGTGCTTGCTAGTTAGTTTGCGTCCCTGGCCTTGCTTTTTGGAAGTACAGGACATCACGCCTGTATCTTCCATCATCTGTTTCCCGTCACACCCCTGCCCAGTGCAGCCTTGATTGACAGCGACTGTGAAATGGCAGCCACCTGAAACTGTACAGCCTTTTGGAACGCAAGGCAAGATGTATGGTCTTTGCTGTAAATAATGTAATGAGTTGCCCACCCTCCACTAGCCAGAAGAATGCAGTAAGGGGGGGGGGGCATTCCCCTATAGTTTAAAGTGGTTGTAAAGGCAGAAGGTTTTTTATCTTGAAGGTTTTTTTTTCACCTTAATGCATCCTATGCATTATGGTAAAAACACCTGCCAGTGTTCTCCCTCCTAATTGGCTGAGACACAGCAACGGTGCAATTGGTGGCTGCTGCTGTCAATCAAAGTCAGCTAGCCATTCAGGGGAGAGAGGGGACAGGGCTGGGTCGGGGCTCCATGTTGTAATGGACACAGAGACCTGTGACTTGCCTCGGGTGCCCCCATAACAAGCTGCTTGCTGTGGGGGCACGGAACGGGAGGGGCCGGAAGGAGCCGGGAGAGCCGAAAAGGGACCCGAGAAGAGGAGGATCTGGGCCACTCTGTGCAAACCCACTGCACACAGCAGGTAAGTATAACGTTTTTTATATGGAAAAAAAAACCAAGACTTTTTACAATAACCTTAAGCTAGAAAAAGTATCACAATAACCGTTCTGCATTATCTTCGATGTTCCTGATCCTACTTTTTTGGATCAGTTAGGTAGATTCACAAAGAGTTAGGCCGGCTTATCTACAGATAAGCCGACCTAACTCTGAATCTAAGCCGACCTATGTTTAAGTGTATTCTCTAACAGAGATACACTTAAACATATCTAAGATAGGACGGCTTGCGCCGTCCTATCTTAGATTGCAATGTTTTGGCTTACCGCTAGGTGGCGCTTACATTGCGGCCGGCCTAGATTATGTAAATGAGGGGATACGCCGATTCACGAGCGTACGCATTACGTCGTTTCCGTACGCGATAGGCCGCCTAAAGTTATTCCACCTATGAGGTGGAATAACAATGTTAAGTATGGCCGCCGTTCCCGCCGTTCCCGCCGCGAGGTTCGAATTTTTTACGTCGTTTGCGCAAGTCGTCCGCGAATCGGGATTTACGTCGTTTACGTACGCGTCAAAATCAATAGGCCCGTACGGCCTACTTAGCCGCAATGCGCACTGGGAAATGTAGTCGCCCGGCGCATGCGCAGTGTAAAAAATGTCAAAAAACGTGAGGTCAAGCCTCATTTCCATACTACACGCCCCCCTCCCAGTCATTTGAATTAGGCGCGCTTACGCCCGCTCGTTTTAGGCTACGCCGCCGAAAATTTGAAGGTAAGTGGTTTGAGAATCACTAATAGCCTAAATAATTTACGGCGGTGTAGCCTAAAAAGACTAGGCTAGGCCATCCTAATTTTAGGCATTTGTATGTGAATCTACCCAAGTGTCTCTGAAAGCATTGGAGCCAGAGGGTCAGTATAATAAACATGTTATTCAGTGTTTTAGTGGTCTAAAGCAATGTTGCCTTATGTGCTCTGTAAAGACACGGGTTATGTTTCCTGTCTGGGAATGCTGCCCAGTAGTTGTTCTGCAGAGATGCTGTCTACACTGATGTAAAGGTGGCTGCTAGAAGGAAAATCAACACATCTGTATATGAATTCCAGAAATGAGAGTATGGATGAAAGTCATGATTGTTAATAGCTGCCAATAAGTAATAATGTTATTGTGATAAAGTGTGATAAAATAATAGTGTGTAACTGCTGAAAATACACTCCGGAGTTCCCTTAAAGGGTATGAAGGAGCATTTCCCACAATATATAATAAACGTTTTCACACAAGATTTTGGCCATAAAACTGACCTGCTGTTCTTTGAGTGGGACTATCTAACCCCCTGAGGAATAAGAAATAATTATCCCGCCTGGGTAGTAAATATTTTGATCTATATTATAGACCTATTCTTATGGCTTTGTATTATTATATGAAACATCATCTGACACATGCTAGGGTTTGGAATCCTACATCTTGGTATAAATAAAGTATATTGTGATAATTCTACACCTCTGTGAGAATCGGACTTATTAATGTCTAAGATTGAATCCCATCTCCCTGTAAAGCTATGCTGTCTGAGACATTTGAGATTTCATGCAATCCTATTGCTGTCTCTGGTGACAGCGAGTACAGAGATTGCTTTGTAGCGTTGTGTAGTGTCAGGGCGCATTTCATCAAGTTATGTCAGAATGGAACATTTCCACTCTCAATAAAGTACAAGTGCTGTGCTAGGTAAAGGGAAATGATGGCCTGTTTCTTTATATCCTCTTTATGGACATTTTGATTTTAACAGGGATATCCTCTGACAGTGGAGAAAATGACTGCTGGAATCTGCCTGCACCTCCTCCCTTTTTTTTTTTTTCCATTTCTACATGTTTCTAGAAAAATGTTTAGAGATCATGTCTATCGTGCCAGAGAAGTTCCATTGTTTTACATTTCTCTTTAATCATCTTCAGGACACGTACAGAACTCAATTCATTCAGCAGCTGAGACCTGTCCAAAGCCCACAGCCAAGGATTAAACTGAAATTGTTTGGACATGTTGGCTCTGGGAAGACCACACTGATAGAGTCCCTGAAATGTGGGCTTATTCGCAGCTTTTTCCGGAGGCGCAGGCCTCGCCTTTCTTCCACTAATTCAACCCGGTTTCCTTCTTCACCACTGTCTTCCAAAACGTCAGGTAAGCTAAAAGGTAATTTCAGTATACAATTTTTTGTCAAAACTACCCTACTGTAATATACCGTACATAAGGGGAACCTATAATATTTTTAAAGTTTACAAGTTTTTAAAAATTTTATGTTGATTTATAAAAAAGTATATCTAAAGGCAAAAAAAAAAGTTGAACGTTTAGTTCTACTTTAACAAATACATTAGTAGAGGTTACTTGCATTGCATTTAAATCTAATTGATCCCATCACAGCTTTTTCTAATGATTGTCTGCCCCGGCCTTACTAAAAATGCATATCGGGTCATCTCTGCCAGCGGAGAGGGAAGGATTGTGTACCTCGTTCAGCCACGTTTCTAATATGACTTCCTGCTACGTGGATATATTCACAACACAGGCTGGTAGCATAGAGAGGGGAAAAAGCTGAAACCCAAAGTTTCCAACCCAATAACCATTTGTTGGCTGCAAATGGTATTACGGAATTATTTATATTCAATATTGCGTATTACTTGACTATAATTTTAAAAAAATATGTTTTTCAAATTGTATTTTTAATCCTAAAATAATTAAAACAAATCACTAAGGGGGAGATTTATTAAAGCTGGAGCACACAGAATCTAGTGCAGCTGTGCAGAGTAACCAATCGGCTTCCAGGTTTTATTGTCAAAGCTTAGTTGAACAAGTTGAAGTTAGAAGCCGATTGGTTACTATGCACACAACACCAGATTCTGTGCTCACCAGTTTTAGTAAATCTCCCCCTATATTTACACTTAAGTTAACGATAATGAGATAAAAGGTGAATTCTAAAACATATTATTTTAACTGTGGATTTGAGCCTGTTTGAGTCTAACCAAATGGGTCCCATGTGATCTCATTTGTCTGAAGCTAATATGTTATAAAGCTATAAAAGCTCCTGGCCAGCACAATAGTTGTTTGTGTGGCTGGAAAATTACAGTCCTTAGTGGTAAATTAAAAAGTTCCCAGGTGCCCGGTATGTCTTGCCCATAAACGTCCACACTCACACATGCGGATGCACTAGAGGAAATCCTGGCTTCCTGTATAAATTGGGCGACTTGTGATAAACTTTGTGTCACATAATATGGAACACAGGAGCAGCTGGATCCCACATCCAGGCTAAGTGAAACAGTTTCCCTTTCTGACAAGTAGGTGTGAGCGAGGAAGCTTTGGTTAACAATTACCTCCTAAGCCTAGTCACTGTAAGGTATAGTGGTATTTATAAACTACACCAACAAAGATGCATATCAGGGATTATGGGGAAGGGGGTTATTAGAGAGATATATATATATATATATTAGAGTTGTACCGATACTAGTATCGGTATCGGGACCGATACCAAAGCATTTCCCCGAGTACTTGTACTCGGGGAAAATGCTCCGATACTTTACCGATACCTGACTCTCCTTCCATGCTCCTGTGTTCTGCTCTCCCCCTCCGTGCCGCTGCCGTCCTCTGTTCCCTCCCTCCGTGCCGCTGCCGTCCTCTGTTCCCTCCCTCCGTGCCGCTGCCGTCCTCTGTTCCCTCCGTGCCGCTGCCGTCCTCTATTCTCCCCCCTCCGTGCCGCTGCCGTCCTCTATTCTCCCCCCTCCGTGCCGCTGCCGTCCTCTATTCTCCCCCCTCCGTGCCGCTGCCGTCCTCTATTCTCCCCCCTCCGTGCCGCTGCCGTCCTCTATTCTCCCCCCTCCGTGCCGCTGCCGTCCTCTATTCTCCCCCCTCCGTGCCGCTGCCGTCCTCTGTTTTCCCCCTCCGTGCCGCTGCCGTCCTCTGTTTTCCCCCTCCGTGCCGCTGCCATCCACTGTTTTGCTCTCCCTCACTGTAAAAAAAAATTTAAGTAAAAAAAAATTGTGTAAAAAAAAAAAAAAAAAAAACTGTCACATGACATTAAAAAAAGTATCGGTATTCGGTATCGGCGAGTACTTGGAAAAAAAGGATCGGTACTTGTACTCGGTCTCAAAAAAGTGGTATCGGGACAACAACCCTTTTTAATGGCTGCTAACACTTTTGAGCCAGTTTCTAGGTTTTGGGAAAATTGTCTAGGCCTTTTGTAAGGGTTCACCTTACATTTTTGATTATTGCTGTCTGCATCCTAGAAATTGAGGTTCATAAACAAGGTTGAAGGTCTCTCGACTCTGCTGCTCATCATGAGACTGATATCATTTGTTCACCAGCCAGTAAATTAGAAGTTAGTATAGTGGCTGTTCTGTGCAAAAACATGGTATTCACACAAGCCAAGCCTTTATGGTTATGCACTGTCTGGTAATATTCTGTACCAACCATAAGAAATTAGCCAGGAAGTCCATTCTGACAACCAGTTCTTTAGGCTGCTGAGGTAAGGGCTATCCCATAGAAGAATGGCCATTTCCCCAGCCATTGTCAACTACAGTGGGTGATGACCAAGTCATGTCTTGCTAGCCTCAAGTGCATCAAATCCCCTGTGTTTTAGGCCACATTTAAGCAATGATGTTAAAGCCTAACTGTTCAATGCCTGCCACCAATATTACAATGGGCACCACACAGTGCAGTACACACAAGTGTGGAACTAACCCTGTTTGAGTCTAGCCAAATGGGTCCCATGTGATCTCATTTGTCTGAAGCTAATAGGTTGTAAAGCTAATAAAGCTACTGGCCAGCACAATACTTGTTTTTGTGGCTGGAAAATTATAGTCCTGGTGGTAAATTAAAAAGTTCCCAGGTGCCTGGTATATCTTGCCCATAAACTTACACACTCCCACATGTGGATGCACTACAGGAAATCCTGGCTTCTTGTATAAATTGGGCGACTTTTGGTGATGGGCGTTATGTTGTGTTAAAAATAAAGCAGCTTGCCATTTGTCAGCCACCACTAGTAATGTCAATGGTAGTGTGCTGTAACCCAGCCTATTGCATTTAAGGCACATTAGTGAAGCAGTTATATAGTGTTAGCTGTGTGCTGGGGAGAGGCAGTGGAGGCTTCTGTATCCCAGAATGCACTGAGAACTAATGGAGAACTAAGACAGAGCAGCTCCAGTCTCTTCCTGTTTGTAGCCACATGGTAACACCATTTCCTTCAGTGTGCAAGCAAAAAGAATCAATTAGCCAGAACTAATGACAGTGCCAGGCAGGTACAGTGGCAAAGCTTTTTGTGTCAGCAAAAAGTCAGTGCCAGCAAATGACTGTGCCAGCAAGTGACCATGACAATCTTTGCATGAGCATCTTGAGTTGGACCAAGCCAAGTGTCAAAAAATACAAATCCATCTTTCAGAGAATAAACAAAAATGTCTGCCATCACACCACAACCTACCCAAGTCTCAAAGCAGATCATTTTTATTCTACATCGCTGTCCCCTAGATAAGCAAATTTCATGGGTGTTTAACATGCTTTCTTGACGCTTTTTCAATGCTTCATAAACGCTATAGCTATGTTAATGAGCATTGCTTTGTCCTTCCTAATCACACTTGTGAAAGAGCCCTAAAGAAATTGTACTTGCATCTTTTGGCTATTAAGAGATTTGTAAGCTTGATTCAAGCTGTAGGTAAAGTAGGAAACCCTTTCAAATGTCTTCAGGCACTTTTGGGTTAATTGCATTAAGTGGGTAGCACAAAGCCAGCAGTGAATACCTATGCTAGATGAGGGAGCAGATTCCAGAGCTCTAGAGTTTCTACTCGGTGACAAATGGGGCAACTTCTACTGGTGTGATTTGTATTCTGGCGCTGGTGCGTAGTAATAACAATGCATGATATAATGACTCTGACACTCAAGTCATGCTAAGTAAAGTGCTTGAGTTACAAATGAAAATGCTTTTAAACCAGTGATTTCTTACCGTGGAAAGCAGCACAGCTGCACAAGCGCCTATTCATCACACTGAACATGTTGGCTTTATTCCAATAAACAGAGGTCAATTCAAGAAGGGGAAGACCCCTTAAGTGTAAGTGGCTAAGAAATCGAAAATAGCTGAGATGTGCTTTAATTATTCAGTATGAGGTTTTAACCAAATGCAGCCACAGTCATCTTTGCATGTTTTAAGACCTCAATTACTTTAACATTAAATAACAAATCCTTTATCAAACAACTTCTCACCAGATAAGTAATACAAAAGAATTGTGTGTTAGAAGCTGATTTTCTCCTTTTGCTCAGGTCTTGGCACCTTGTGATAGCCAGTTACAAATCGGCTTTGAAAGACCACGGGCAGATTACGCAGAAGTGCAAAAACTTTAGGCTGTCGATCACTCTTTGAAGGACCTTTTACTGATCATCTGCAATGTTCTCCCTGACTCATATTGGGAAATAGTTGAGCATTGTTGTTTGGTTACAGCCTAAGCTCTTAGCCAATGATATACTGTATATATTAAAGCCAATCCAAGGCCACAAAGGGTCCAAATTCTTAGGTTTATTTGTATGGACGGCTTGCTTGGTTTGATTCGAGCGACAAGAATGCGTTTGATGCCCTGTGCTTTGTAACTGTTCTTATCACAGCTTACTAATGTGGGAGGTTAAAGCAACATGTGAGCAATGAATTGGCAAGGTTTATTCACCACTCTTGAGGCATGTCTTGGTTAAGGGAAAGGTTACATGGGTGCTCAGCCTGTGGCCCTCCAGCTGTTGCGGAGCTACAAGTCCCATCATGCCTTTGACTTTGGGAGTCATGCTTGGAAATGTCAGCCTTGCAATGCCTCATGGGACTTGTAGTTCTGCAAAGGCTGGATGGCCATAGGTTGAGCACCCATGCTAGAGCTATATACACATCTGAATTCAGGTAAACAAAACGGTCCAGTATAACATTGCTGTGTTAACTTGAAAGCATAGTAAAGATTTACAGCATGCATTGAATGTAGTTTCTAGGTCAGTGATGGCAAACCTTGGCATTGCCGGATGTTTTGGAACTACATTTCCCATGAGGCTCATCTTCACGGCAGAGTGCATGAGCATCATGGGACATGTAGTTCCAAAACATATGGGGTGCCCTATGTTTGCCATCACTGTTCTAGGTAACCATATTTATTTTGCTTCCATAGTAGAGGTTCTCTCAGGCATTCTTGGTTTTAAGATGTCTTTCACTTCAAAACCGTATGACTGTATGTACAGAACCATTTGTTATAAAGTGAATATATTATTGTATTCCTGCCTCCCTTTATAGTTCTGTGTTAATGTAATACCTGTTACATTTTATAACCGGAATGGAATTGTAGATAAGAGCTAAAGCAATAAATCATATTATGTTTGTTATGCTTTCCGTGACATCATTTGGCCTTTTCCTATGCATGATAAGGCAGAGAACAGAATATTTCTGTTTCCTAAGACACAGGCAGTATGGCTTTGTCATTTCCCCTGAGTTACACCAAGGCAACGCTGGTCTTCTCTAAAGGATAGACTGCTTGGGATTGATTTCAGGCCTTGTGATCTGCACACACATCTCTAAATGCTGTCCCAGTGCAAAGGGCAACTACATACAAAATGCAGTCATCTCATTAAGATTTAATGCATTTGGTTCATAGAAATGATCTCTGACATTTACCTGCTAGTTACTGAACTTCCATATTGCTGGTTGTCGTATTTAGGTGTACCTGAAGACCAACATTTTTAGAATGGAAAATAATAAGTCACCCATGCTCGGTCCCTTTTCAACAATGTCATGAAGGGGAGGGGTTTAGTCATTACATAAAGCGCAGGCATGCAAAGCTTGGGAAACCTAATGCAACTATCAAGCAACTAGCGACTTTGAATAACAATATCATAAAAAAATGTCCCCCCCCCCCCCCAAGAAAATAACCCCCAGGATCAGTGCCAGTCTCTGCAATAACAATCCCCAGCAGAGTGCTTGCATGCTGGGGGCTGTAGCATGGTGTCTGTAGACACACTGGGGCCGCCAATCTCTTCAGGGACTATATTTCCCATGATGTCCCAGAGTCTGATTGCCCCTCTGCTGTGGCCAATCATGGCAAGGGAAACAGCGGGGCGGCGAATCCAAATAGAGACACTCTCTCTCTCTTCTAGCTTCAGCTTACATGAAGGGGAGGGGGGCGATCGGGGGAGATATACAGTACAGACAGCCCGCAGCTCTCCTCTCCCTGTCACATCGCCGCTGCTCCATTTACCAGAGAACTCAGCAGCGGTGCCGTGACAGGGAGAGGAGAGCCGCAGGCTGTCTGTACTGTATATCGCCCCCCTCCCCTTTTTTGTGAGCCAAAGAGAGAGCGGCTCTAATTGAATTTGCTGCACCACTGCCCCAGGCCAAAAAAACCCAGCACTGGATTCCGGGGGAGGGGGCGCAATCGCCCCCCTTGCCCTATGGAGCGGACGCCCATGTCCAGCTGGTTGTTGCTGCAGCACCCAAACTTTCAGAGCTTATCCAGTAACATGTGCGATGGGAATATAAAGTGGTACAGACGAATCTTAGGGACACAAGCAGCAATAAAGATCTTTATTTAAAAAATGTAAACATATACTTTAAGCTACAAATTATTGCTGTATGGTATTTCTTTAAAATGAATGAAGTTGAAAGTCTATAAACAATATTTCTGTGCTTAGGTAGGCTTTCAATAGCTCATATTGTAATCAAGAAAAACGTACTACACAAGGTAGTGACAGGGCGGACTTTTTCAGGCAATCACAGGGACATGAAGATTTAGAAAAATTATAAGAATTTTAATTACAAAAAATTATTACATACAATAACTTCCATAAAATACAGTGAAACAGTACAGGGTATACATTCACAAGCAATATTATCTTTCGTCTCGCCTACGCGTTTCGCCTAGCGGCTTCTTCAGGACGAGTTTGAGAGAGAGTTTTGGACAATAGAATATTGCTAGTATCATAAGTCAGTAAGACTTATTGTAAGTAGTAGTCATCTAAATCCTCCCTTAGAAGAAAGTATTCTGATATTCCCCACTGATTGTTTTGCTAGCATTGGGCTACTGTAAGTAGTGTTGTCATCTTGCATCTGGGCATGCTTCTACTTCTGAGAATACTGCCTGATTCGCCTGTCTGTGTATGGCACATACTCAGCGCTGAGTATGCAATGCTTTAGTAAATCCATGAATTAAGTGAGCATATCATTCCAATAAGTAAACTGTTTTTTTTTTTTTTTTTTGCTCTAAACTCGCTCATCTATCAGCTGACGGATTTTCTTTCATTTTCAGACCTGTACTGAAAGAATGAAATGCAGGACCTGATTGGTTTACAATTGACAAGTTCTTCCAGATATTGATAAATCAGGCCCATAGTCCCTGTGCGATGGTTTAGTAATAACCACAGCATATTACAAATTTGTGGCAGACATATTTCACTAAGGCGCTGGGCAGCATTTTCTAACCATCTTCTTGTCTGCTTAGTTTCAGTGAGCATTTCTGATTTATACCCCGGCTGTGAGAATGTAAGTGTGAGAAGTCGGAGCATGATGTTTGAGCCAGGCCTGACAAAAGGGGTTCTGGAGGTGTTTGTCTCCCCATCCAATCATCCTCACTGTTCTATTGATGACCAGTCCACTAAAGCTATTGACATCCAGAATGCCAATCTCAATGGTATGTACAAGATTCCTTCTTTTTGTTTTATCTACAGTAGATTGGTTTCTTGCTTATGGTAATTGTTCGCTGACATTTTCATATTAAGGTTGTATGGCGGTCATGTGCTCCATATATATTATTTTAAAGTACGGCAGTTGTTATACTTTTTGTTCCATTTAAAACATAAAAGGTAAGATGGTCAGCACCAGCCATTTTCATTTAGGCACCTTGTGTATCTCATGCCAGGGAAGCATAGATGCTCAGTACTTGCCACTTTCATGCCAAGGATGTATAGCAGTCAGTGTACTTTTACTTTTTTCTGTATGAAGTCCAAATCCTAGCTCACCAGTCTTGTGTAGGAGTCTGTACTGTATGTGTTTTATTTTCAGTTAAGAATAGCACCAACACATCACGCAGTGCCTTACATAACTGTGCATACACAAATTCTATTTGGAGCCAAAACACACTAATGACCATACATTGTATTTGACTGCGATGTGTTTATAGTGCCTTTTGTTTAATCCATTCTGCTTTATATTCACCTTTTCATAGGTGTAGGAGATTTCAGTGTCTGGGAGTTTTCTGGAAACCCTACCTACTACTGCAGCTATGACTATTTTGCTGTGAATGACCCCACATCAATCCATATGGTTGTTTTCAGCCTTGAAGAGCCATATGAGATTCAGTTAAATCAGGTTATATTCTGGCTAAATTTTCTGAAGTCACTTATGCCCGTGGAGGAGCCAATAGGTATGTCACTGTGATTTAAAACATTTTGAAAGAGAGAGAATGCACCCCTTATGCTGCAAAAAATTTGGTAGACATCGATGTCCGCTTTCCAAGATATGTTCACTATGCATTGATATTACCCATTTCTATTAACTTCTTAGCTCTAATTCTTCAGAGGGAGTTATCCTGGTCCAGATTTTGGGGCAGCTCACTTAGGTTGGCCATACTCTAGTAGAATTTTTTGTTTGAAAAGTATCATTTTAGAACAATTATTTGATTTTCTAATCATTACTGGGGACTGCAGTGCAATCTAGAATGGTACAAAATATTAAGAGATGTATTTTTTTTTTCTTTTTTAAAGATCCATACTTACCTAGGTGGATGCTGCATCTGTCCGCTGCCACCTCCAACACTGAGAGTCAACAGCTCTCTGCTCACAGGGCTGTGAGAACCGAGCAATCAGGGATGTTTAATTACTCGGTTCTCACAGCTCCCTGACAGTGAGCTGGTGACTGTCAGTCAGAAGCTCTCTGCTGTGGAGGGGGGCGGCTGGCTCAGGCTCTCAGCGGCTTGCTGAGCACCTGAGCCGGGTGCTGCTTCAGGCATGTGGGTAGATCCCGACTCCATTGTTGTGATCTTGCCTGAGCCTGGACCGGCTCTTTGACATCAGCCGACAGCGGGCTTCAGCCCACTGTCTACTGAAAACTGGTCACAGGAGTGCAGAACGTGGTCCACAGGAGAAGTACAGCCAAACAATCTTTGGTTGTACTTTTCCTTTAAAGTAGAGAAGCACCAAGAAACCAATGCACATACTGGTTGCTAGTTATCAAAATACAGATAAAAATATATGGTCTGCGTTTATTGCAGTACAGGCAGAGCGACTATCTATCGCTCTAAATCAACAACTACAAATTGGTAGAGGATAGCCATGGAGCCCATGTCTTGTGATATTTCTTTGGGCAATCCCTATATTTATAGGTCAGTTCTTGCCTTCATAGGTTCAAATTAACTGCAAAAGCAAACCTTTTTTTTAACTACATTTTTCAAGTCATTGAATGTACAGATGTGAATTTCATACAAATGTTCATTCAAAAATCTACTAGTGTTTGGCCAGCTTTAGGTTATGCCCTAAAGCAGCAGGACTCTGAAGAACAGAACCTGCTTCCCTGCCTAAATTCATGTAGTCAATCTGTCTGGAGGCTCTCTTGTTGATGAAACACACCCCTTTCATGGGAAGATTCCAAACGGTAACCTGTATTATCAACAAGCTGTCTTTAGTCATTTTACGTTCTGAATTCCATGTGCAATTATTATACCAGATGTCTTTTTATATTAAATACTGTTTGTGACCTTTTATGTTTTGAAGTAAATATTGCTGTTTTTCCCTCTAGTCACCACATGAGGTCACTAAACAGGAACGCTTTAATCACTAATCCTGATTTTCTGCACCATCGGATCACTTTCTCAGCTTATGTTTTCTAAGTGTAATCAAATTCACTGAGCTGGCTTAGCGGGGTATATCCAATAAACCACTGCTCAAGGAGCTGTTTTCTGGTACTTTTCCGGGGAACTATTTCACACTTAAAAAATTGAGCATTGCAACGTAAATGGGATGCTTTCATTTATTAACAGAGAGCTTGTTCATCGGCATGAGATATTTAAGCAGCAATCATACTGTGTTTAAATGGCTTTTAGAGTAAAAGTCACTTATCCTGCACTGCATTTGCTTGATAAAGGTTACATGCCTGTTGTTCAGTTAGTTGTTACATGTTTAAGAGCTGTCAGAAAGTGTATGAGCCACTGGTGACAATCGGAGAAATTCTACAAGAAAGCATTTTAGCAGCTGGAATTAAAGCAGCTCTTCACCCTGCAAATAAAAAATTAAAGTCAGCAGCTACCTGCAGAAAAATTAAGTCAGCAGCTGTACCTGCAGACGTTTAATAATTGGACACTTATAGTTACATAGTTAGTCAGGTTGAAAAAAAGACACAAGTCCATCCAGTCCAACCACAAAAAAATAAACAAACAAAATTAAAAACACAGTACAATCCCATACACCCAACTCCATACCCACAGTTGATCCAGAGGAAGGCAAAAAAAAAAACCAGCAGAGCATGATCCAATTTGCTACAACAGGGGAAAAAATTCCTTCCTGATCCCCCGAGAGGCAATCGGATTTTCTCTGGATCAACTTTACCTATAAATGATAGTACTCAGTTATATTATGTACATTTAGGAAAGAATCCAGGCCTCTCTTAAAGCAATCTACCTCTGGAGGGTGTCTGTTCCACATTTTCACAGCTCTTATCTGTCCAGGGATCCAGCACTGTCCTCACCTGAACCAGCTCATATTTGAGCAGGTACCTGCACGGCACAACACCCCCCCCCACACACACACACACACACACACACAAAAAAAAGACATGCCAAAACCGAGGAGAAGGGAGAAGGCAGACAAGTGGAACTTCCCATTTTTCAATGAAAAAGTATAATTAAAGTGCTTTAAAGCCAAAAGTGATTGTTTTCTTCCTTCCTCCTCCTTTCTTCTTTCTTCTTCCCTGTCATCTTTTTATTGCTATATGTGCCCCTGTTTGGGAGATTTTCTCAGTTTGACCTGAAAATAATCCCCAAATTTTGAGGTGTCACCAGAACAGCAATGGTGAGGAAATCTTCCAATGTGGACACTAGTTCTCCTAACCCTATGTCAACCAGGGATTTCACTTCCTGTTTTGGCTATGGGACAGGAAGTGAAGGGAAATTTCAATGGGACACAGATAAAAAAAAATGCCTTTTAGTTCTGTTTTAAGTTATTAATTTCTCTGGAAAATTCAATTTTTCAGTGCATGTTGGGGCTGAAAAAAATCTGCAGTAGAATGTGTTTTTTTTTTTTTTTTTTACCAATGTCAGATATTTACAGTTTGTCCATTAAAGCTGCGTTCCACCCAAAAGTGGAACTTCCGCTCATCTGATTCCTCCCTCCTCCGGTACCACAATTGGCATCTTTCAGGGGCAGAGGGGACAGGATACCTGTCTTTGATAGGTATCCTTTCCCATTTCTGGAAGTCTGGACCGTGGCCCTTTGCGATACTGCAAAACCAGTATCCAGAGGTCAAGGCTTGATTTCCATCACTGGTACTTATAGGTACCAGTAAACCCATCTTTGTTAGTTCAGCTCTTATAAACAGAACAGTTCCTTATGTTGCTTTTTCTAACATGGCTTAGAATATTGAGGGGATCCCCAAATAAGTGCATATTTTATGATTGCTTTTTTATTTTCCATCGCTGATAGAAAAAACTGCATAGAATAATATCTGTGCAGGGAAAGCCACTTCTTTGTGTAATGATAAATGCAGCCTTATCAGATGTGTATTTACCACTGGACTGTGGATAATGGTGGATCGTTCATAGAAAGCCCAGAAAAGATTGTTGGAGTATTGTTTAATTTGTCTTATTTTTTTTCTTGAGAGAATAAAAAGGCAAGTGCCCAAATGAACTGCATTGTAAAGATGGCATTTACGTCCATGTCCTTGAGATAGGTATTTGCATTGTGATCAGCACAATGGGGAAATACTGACTTCTGATGATCTGCGGAGTGTATAGGCTGATGGTTGTTTTCTGTTACTATCATGACAGCTTATGGAGGGAAGCTGAAGAATCTGTTGCAAGTGGTGTTGGTTGCCACCCACGCAGACATTGTCAACCTCCCACGTCCAGCAGGTGGAGAATTTGGATATGACAAAGATATATCGCTGCTGAAAGAAGTTAGAAACAGGTAATTATAAAGATTATAGAAAATGCCTATGCTGCAGACAAGTATGCCATTTTTTTTATTGCTAAATAAACATTTTGGAAAGTACAGATTTTGTACTTCCTCCAAAATTTTCTTTTGAAAATGGTTACAAGAAATTTTTGTTTATCTGAATTCCTAGGTTTGGCAATGACCTCCAGATTTGTGACAAGCTGTTTGTGTTGGATGGTGGAGCATCTGGCTCCAAGGACATGAAGCTTCTGCGAAATCACCTACAGGAACTGAGAAGCCAGATGATTTCTGTAAGTCCTTTAAAGTGCAACACAGACTGATTTCATTAGGGGAAAATAGGAGATCTAATCTCTGTAAGAATACCTAGCTTATGTGTTTGACACTAGTGAATCCCAAACATGGTCCATTGTGTGCTTTGGAGTATCCAGTTTCCTGCCTTCTTCATGCCTGTAGCAAAGAGAATCATGTATTTGCCAGTTGGCCTGCTCAGAATCTGTCATGTTTCAGAAGAGGCAAGACACTGTATATCATGTACCAAGTGCAGGTTCATAACATTCAGTGTCTTCCTCAGGGTCGGTTTGCCCCCCCCCCCCCCACCCCGGATCTCTGGGAGAGCATCCACTGATCCATCAACCAGTCTAATGGGGGCAATTGATGTAAGGGTGTACTCTGATGCAGACAGTTTATGTAAGTGGCAATCCATGTAAAGGGGCACCTGATGTAAGGGGGCACTTTGATTCGGGCACCTGATGTAAGGGGGGACTCTGGTGGGAAACCCTAATGTAAGGGGTCCCTCTGGTTGGAACCCCTGATGTAAGGGGGCCCTCTGGTGGGGACCCTGATGTAAGGGGGGACTCTGGTGGGAAACCTTGATGTAAGGGGCGACTCTGGTGGGAAACCCTGATGTAAGGGGGCACTTTGGTGGGGGGCCCTAATGTAAGGGGCATTCTGATGGGGACCCTGATGTAAAGAAGGACACTGATATGGACGCCTGGTATAATGGGGCACATGTCCTGTTTAATCACCCTAATCTAATGACAAATACTAGGGTTTCCCAGGTCATTACACTGTGTGACAGACTGTCAGTGACTCACATACAGTGTTGACATTGTGTCCCTGAGATTATGTTGCTTCAGAGCAAGATGTTAAAAATCTGCAGTGTATTTAGCACATATGGGGATAAAGAAGGGAATGAGACACTGGTGGAATTCATGTTTTATTTACTGTGCATCCGGGAAGTATTTACAGCACTTCACTTTTTCCACATTTTGTTATGTTACAGCCTTATTCCAAAATGGATTTGATTCTTTATTTTCCTTTAAATTCTGCAAACAATACCCCATAATGAAAACATGAAAGAAGTTTGTTTGAAATCTCTCCAAATTTATTCAGAATAAAGAACGAAAAAAAAGTCAGTTACATAAGTGTTCACAGCCTTTTCCATGACACCCAAAATTGAGCTTAGGGGCTTCCTGTTTCCACTGGTCATCCTTAAGCTCTTTCTACAACTTGATTGGCCTCAATGAGCACAGTGGCCTCCATCATCCATAAATAAAAGAAGTTTGGAACCCCTAGGACTCTTCCTAGAGCTAGCCGCCCGGCCAATTTGAGCGATTAGGGAGAAGGGCCTTAGTCAGCGCGGTGACCAAGAACCCAATGGTCACTCTGACTGAGCTTCATCGTTTTTCTGTGGAGAGAGGAGAAACTTCCAGAAAAACAACCCTCTATACAGCACTTCACCAATCAGGCCTGCGTGGTAGAGTGGCCAGACGGAATCCACTTTTCAGTAAAAGGCACATGACAGCCCACCTGGAGTTTGCCAAAAGGCACCTGAAGGAGGCTTGGACCATGAGAAACAAAATTCTCTGGTCTGATGAAACAAAGATTGAACTCTTTGGCCTGAATGGCAAGCTTCATGTCTGAAGGAAACCAGGCACCACTCATCACCTGGCCAATACCATCCCTACAGTGAAGCATGGTGGTGGCAGCATCATGCTGTGGGGATGTTTTTCAGTGGCAGAAACTGGAACACTAGTCAGGATCGAGGGAAAGATGAATTCAGCAATGTACAGACATCCTAGGACATCAGACTGGGGCGAAGGTTCATCTTCAAACGATCCTAAGCACGCAGCCAAGATAACAAAGGAGTGGCTACAGGACAACGCTGTGAATGTCCTTTAGTGGCCCAGCCAGAGCTCAGACTTGAACCCGATTAAACATCTCTGGAGATATCTGAAAATGGCTGTACACAGACGCTCTAGATTCAACCTGATGGAGCTTGAGAGGTTGAGAGGTCCTGCAAAGAATGGGGGGGGAGAAACTGCCAAAAAAATACGTGTGCTGAGCTTGTAGCATCATACTGACAGACTTGACGTCTTTCATGTTGTCGTTATGATGCTGTATTGTTTGTAGAATTTCTACAGAAAATTAAGAATTTAATCCATTTTGGAAGAAGTGAAGTGCTGTGAATACTTTCCTGATGCACCGTGTGTGTGTGTGTGTGTGTGTGTGTGTGTGTGTGTGTGTATATGTGTGTGTGTGTGTGTGTGTGTATATGTATGTATATATATATATATATATATATATATATATATATATATATATATATATATATATATATATATATATATATATATATATATATATACATATACATTGGCGCATATTTATGCAGGCGTAGCGTATCCAATATACACTACGCCAACGTTGCGCAGAGAGGCAAGCCCCGAATTCATAAAGCATTCATAAAGCACTTGCCTCCCAATCTGCGCTGGGTTCCCTCGGCGTAAGCCGTCGTAGGTGGAAGTGGGTGTGAGCCATGCTAATGAGGCGTGACCCCATGCAAATGATGGGCCGAGTGCCATCCAAGTACTTAAAACGAACGGCGCATGCGCCGTCCCGTGGACGTATCCCAGTGCGCATGCCCCCCATTACGTCGGAACTACGCCCTAAGATACGACGGATCACTGCCTACGACGTGACCGTAACCTACGCCCAGCCCTATTCACGTACTACGTAAAATACGATGGCTGTGTTCCCTTGCCCATACCTTTGCATGGGTTGCGCCTCATATATGGGGAATAACTTTACGCCGGACGTACGACTTGCGCAAACCGCGTATATTATGCGCCGGGCGCAAATACGTTTGTGAATCGGCGTATCTCCCTCATTTGCATATGTGCATGGAAAATCAATGGGAGCGGCAAATGCGCCCAGCATAAATATGCGCCCACGATACGACGGCGTAGGCAAGTTACGTCGGTCGTAGGAAGCCTATTTTCTTTATCGTACATCACGGGACACAGAGCGGCATTCATTACTATATGGGTTATATGGAGTACCTTCAGGTGTAGACACTGGCAATCTCAAACAGGAAATGCCCCTCCCTATATAACCCCCTCCCACAGGAGGAGTACCTCAGTTTTTACGCCAGTGTCTTAGGTGTTAGTCATGGTTTAGCTTGCCTCCGCATCCTTGGGATTAGGTGAGCTACCGGTTCTGTCCAAAAAAGCCTCAGCGCTAAAGTGGTCAGTAACCGGACCCCAAACCCTTGGGGTATAGCCCATAATGCTTTTCTTTTTAGAGAGCTGGACCCTGGGCCCAGAACTTAGAAACCTTTGGGTACCTAAAGTTTTCTGTTGCCAGGGTGCTATATGGGCCCAGGACAGTGGATCCTTCATAGGAACCCAGGGCCTGAAGGTCTAGACATCCCCACGGAGATGGGGGAAGATTGGGCCTCTTGCTTGGCAAAGTCCTGCGGCATGGAGCAGGTAAGTGAGGGGAAAACTTGCGGAACTTGGTTCTTAGCAGGTTTTTTTCTGGGGGGTCACAGGGGACATGCCTAAAGTTATGCACTGCATCTGGCAAACTAGTCACATATCATAAAGATAGGATGGCTCTCTATGTATTATTCCCCATAAGATGTGACCTCCCTTGTAGTGTTGGAAAAGCATTGAGTGGGGCCTGTGTTATATAAAAATATATGTGTGTGTCAGAGAGCTTTGCTTACCTGCAGGCCTCCAGGCGATGCTCCATTCAGTCTTCCTCCTCAGAGCCTGCAAGCAGGCAAAACGCTGGCCTCCTCATGGTTCCAGGCTGCAGGCCGCAGTTTGCTGGAACAGAGAGGTCCCTTCCTCCCAAAATCCCCCCCCCCTCCCCCTGTCGGGAGGGGCATTTCCTGTTTGAGGTTGCTGGGGGGGAAGGGCGGGTCAGTGGCTTAAAGGAAGGGGCGGCCCTTCCTTGTTTGTTCCATCAATACTTTGGAACTGAGGACATAGACCAGAGTGGCAGCACGGGGCGCCGAGGACACACAGTGGCCAGAAAGGATATTGCAGTCTTCAGAGGACTGTTTTGTCAAGCCTAGAAATAGGCTGTTTCTTTTCCATCTCATAGTTTTTCTTTGCAATACTACTCAGGGGGACAGAATGTTTTTTCTTTCCTGGATTTGAAACAAAAACGAAAAAAAAAAAAAAAAAAAAGTCATCTAGGGGAGAGGAAGCATTTTTTTATCCCCCAAACAGGTGTTTGGACAATTAACTTTTATAGTTCCAAATACCAATAGGTAGCAGGTGTACCTCGGTATTGTACCATGGTATGCCGCTGTTTTCCCTACAGGGAGCCTTGGGGCCATCGGGATCTGGGGCTGGAGCTGACGCGGGTCAGTCCAGCCCTAAAATGGTCACGGAGGAGGTATTACTCACCTCTTTAAAAGAGATGAGAAAAGCATGGGAAAAAAAAAAAAAAAATGATATCCGCAGCTATGCGGGGCAGTAAGCGGAATAGATCTCCGTCGCCCGAGCGCGGACCCTCAGAAGAGGAGGTCCTTTCCTCAGGGGAATTGGACGACCTCTTGGACACGGACCAAGTAGGTTCAGGGATCGAAGACCCGGATACAGAGGAGTCTGGGGCAGTCTCCCTGAGGGAGAGCTGGTGGATTCAAGGATTGTCGGACTTGGTCCATAGGACATTCAACTTGCCAGTACCAGATCTCCAGGTATCGACGGTTTCAGCTTTGGGCTCACTGAGGGCGCCTCAAAGCAATGCTGTGTTTCCGATCCATCCTCTATTAGAGGGAATTTTGTTCCAAGATTGGAACAAGCCAGATAAGATCTTCTTACCACCTAAAAGGTTCTCTGTCCTATATCCTATGGAAGAAAAATTTTCCAAAAGATGGGCTACTCCTGCAGTGGACGCAGCCATCTCATGTGTTAACAGATCGTTAACATGCCCTGTAGAAAACATACAGGTGTTCAAGGATCCAGTTGATAAGCGCTTGGAAGCACTACTTAAGAACTCCTTCACTACTGCAGGGGCAGTAGTACAGCCAGCTGTGGCTGCGATTGGGGTCGCTCAAGCATTATCGGATCAATTTAAGCAGATGCTTAAACTTATTCCGGCCCAGCAGGCAGAAAAATTTTCGGATGTCCCTAAGGCCATATGTTTTACGGTAGACGCAATCAAGGATTCTATCCAGCAAGCGTCACGTTTATCGTTATCCCTTATCCATATGAGAAGACTCTTATGGTTAAAAAGCTGGGAGGCTGAGCCCCCATGCAAGAAGCTCCTGGTAGGGTTCCCCTTCCATGGAGGACGACTCTTCGGAGAAGACCTAGATAAATACATTCAGACCATTTCAAACGGCAAGAGTACTCTCTTGCCAACTAAGAAGAAGGTTCAGGGACCTGCGTTTAAACGACAGTATTCCCCTGGGCAGGGGCCCTCTAATGCCAAGCAGTATCGACGGCCTCCTGCAAAAGCAAACTTCGGCTTCAACAGCAGATCACAAGGACAGGCTGTTAGAGGCAAAAGGCAGTGGTTTCGCAAACCAGCAAAACCAGCCCCCAAGCCAACCTTATGAAGGGGCGCCCCCACCCACGAAGGTGGGGGGAAGGCTGCGACTCTTTTCAGAGATTTGGGAAGCCAGCATTCCCGACGAGTGGGTACGGTCTTCCGTGGCCACAGGCTACAAATTAGATTTCCTAAGGTTTCCTCCTCCTCATTTCCAGAAGTCGAGGATTCCAAACGATCCGGAAAAGGGAGCCGCATTAAGATCGGCATTAGATCATCTACTTTCCCAGGAAGTAATAGTAGAGGTACCAGTCCTGGAACAGGGGCTGGGTTTCTACTCCAACCTATTCATCATCCCAAAATCCAATGGAGATGTCAGGCCAATTTTGGACCTAAAGATGGTAAATGCATATCTAAAGATCCGCTCATTTCGGATGGAATCCGTGCGGTCAGCAGCTGCCACACTCCAGAAGGACGACTTCATGGCGTCCATAGACATAAAGGATGCCTACCTTCATGTTCCAATTTATCAGCCACATCAAAGATATCTACGCTTCATGGTGGCTTCGCGTCACTTCCAATTCGTGGCGCTTCCCTTCGGGTTGGCTACGGCCCCCCGGGTGTTCACGAAGGTCCTAGCTCCAATCCTAGCCAAACTAAGGATCCAAGGGGTCACGATCCTAGCATACCTGGACGACCTCCTAGTCATAGATCACTCGTCTCCCGGCTTGGAGCGAGCAGTGGCCCTCACGGTCCAATACCTCGAGAGGTTCGGCTGGGTCCTAAATCGAGAAAAGTCAGCTTTCCAGCCCACAAAGCAGTTGGAATATCTCGGCATGAGATTAGACACAGAACAACAAGGAGTGTTCCTACCTCTGAGGAAGGTAAAAGCCATCAAGGAATTAATCCTACTGGTTCTAAGCAAGAAAGAACCGACTATTCGCCTATGTATGAGGTTACTAGGCAAGATGGTGGCCACATTCGAGGCGGTACCATACGCCCAGAGCCACACTCGCATCCTACAGGCAGCCATCCTGTCAGCATGGAGCAGAAGGCCACAGGCCTTGGATATCCCGTTGCCGCTCTCATCAAGAGTCCGACAAAGTCTGTGTTGGTGGTTAGACCCTCAGAATCTACTGAAGGGGAGGTCTTTCAGCCCAGTGGCTTGGAAGATAGTGACCACAGACGCCAGCCTGACGGGCTGGGGAGCAATTTTGGATGGTTGCACTCGCCAAGGTACTTGGGCAAAGCCAGAGAAGCAGTTGCCCATCAACATCTTGGAGCTCAGAGCTGCTCGACTAGCCCTCAGGGCTTGGACGTCAAAATTGCAGGGGTTCCCGGTGAGAATTCAATCAGACAATGCCACGGCCGTGGCACACATAAATCACCAAGGGGGAACCAGGAGTCAAACCGCTCAGAGAGAGGTGAGCTTGATTCTTCTATGGGCAGAGGCTCATGTGCCCTGCATATCGGCAATATTCATTCCAGGAGTGGACAACTTTCAGGCGGACTTCTTAAGCCGCCAGACTCTATGGCCGGGGGAATGGTCTCTGCATCCACTAGTCTTTCAAGCACTCTGCCAAAGATGGGGAGTGCCGGACGTGGATATCATGGCATCGAGACTCAACAAGAAACTAGACAGGTTCATGTCCCGCTCAAGGGATCCGATGGCCTGCGGAACCGATGCGTTGGTTTGCCCTTGGCATCAGTTCAAACTTCTTTATGCGTTTCCCCGCTCCAGTTACTACCCCGCCTGCTGCGCAGGATCCGGGTAGAGCACATACCAGTCATCCTGGTAGCTCCAGCATGGCCCAGAAGGCATGGTACTCACTAATCTTAAGGATGGTAGTGGGAGACCCTTGGACTCTTCCTCTACGGCCAGACCTGCTATCGCAAGGTCCGATCCTCCCACCCTGCCTTACGGCATCTAAATTTGACGGCCTGGAAGCTGAATCCCTGATTCTCAGGGGTAGAGGTCTGTCTCAGAAAGTAATCTCTACCCTAATCAGAGCCAGGAAACCGGTCTCTAGGGTGATTTATTACAGGGTCTGGAAGGCCTATGTAGGCTGGTGTGAGTCCAAGCGATGGCTTTCTCGCAAATTTACCATCGATAGAGTATTAAGTTTTCTCCAGCTAGGAGTGGATAAAGGATTGGCATTAAGCACAATCAAAGGACAGATTTCTGCTCTGTCAGTGTGGTTTCAGCGGCCGCTGGCCACCCACTCGCTGGTTAAGACCTTCCTTCCAGGGGTCTTACGTATTAGACCTCCAGTTAAATCCCCGCTTTGTCCGTGGGATTTAAATCTTGTTCTGTCAAAGTTTACAGAAACAACCGTTTGAGCCGTTGGCTGATATTCCTTTGGTTCTACTGACAAGGAAGTTAGTATTTTTGGTTGCCATAGTTTCCGCAAGAAGAGTTTCGGAGCTGGCAGCCTTATCCTGTAAGGAACCATATCTTGTTTTTCATAAGGACAGGGTCGTTCTCCGCCCTCATCCTTCCTTCCTTCCAAAGGTCATATCCAGTTTTCATTTGAACCAGGATTTGGTATTACCATCCTTCTTCCCTAAACCTACTTCCAGAAAGGAAGGGTTGCTGCATACCTTGGATATTGTCAGGGCCATGAAGGCCTATCTTAAAGCTACAAAGAAGATCCGGAAGACAGATGTGCTGTTCATTCTACCGGATGGGCCCAAGAAGGGGCAGGCAGCTGCAAAGTCCACCATTTCTAGGTGGATTAAGCAATTAATCACTCAGGCCTACGGCTTGAAAGGGTTGCCTCCTCCAGTATCATTAAAGGCTCATTCTACTAGAGCCATGGGCGCCTCCTGGGCAGCACACCACCAGATCTCTATGGCTCAAGTTTGCAAGGCGGCAACCTGGTCTTCTGTCCACACGTTTACAAAATTCTACAAGTTGGATTCCGGGGGCTCCTCTTGTTCGAGTTAAATTTAAAAATTTTTATTTTTCTCAACTAAGTTGGATTTATTATGATTTGAGTATATCTCTAAATTAAATCCTTTTGTCTTGGAGATGTTCTCCCTCCCCTCATTGTAAGCATTGCTTTGGGACATCCCATATAGTAATGAATGCCGCTCTGTGTCCCGTGATGTACGATAAAGAAAAAGAGATTTTTAATACAGCTTACCTGTAAAATCTTTTTCTTGGAGTACATCACGGGACACAGAGCTCCCACCCCTCTTTTTTTGAGGACCATTTTGGGAGGCATACTGCTTGCTACAAAACTGAGGTACTCCTCCTGTGGGAGGGGGTTATATAGGGAGGGGCATTTCCTGTTTGAGATTGCCAGTGTCTACACCTGAAGGTACTCCATATAACCCATATAGTAATGAATGCCGCTCTGTGTCCCGTGATGTACTCCAAGAAAAAGATTTTACAGGTAAGCTGTATTAAAAATCTCTTTTTTAGGCGTATCTTAGTATGTGGGTCGGCGCATAGATACGGCGGCGCACATTTGTACTTACGTTGGCGTATCTTGAGATACGTTGGCGTAAGTGCTTTGTGAATCCGGGCCCTAGAGTGAGTGAGTGTGAGTGTGTGTGTGTGTGTGTGTGTATATATATATATGTGTGTGTGTGTGTGTGTATATATATATATATATATATATATATATATATATATATATATGTGTGTATATATATATATATATATATATATATATATATATAAAAATATACACACACAATTTCACCATGCTTTATCTTGATGCTCTGTACATAAGATGAGCAATATTGTGTATGCAGTTTAGTAATTTTGTTGCTGTAATGTCACTTATGTGCTTCTTGCACCCTCTGCTGGCCACATTGCTCAATTACTGATATCTATTTTGTTTTTTAACTTGCCTAGGTAAGCGCACATTTTGTAGATAAGCCTTTTGTGCTTGTTTTTATTTTTTACTGGAAGACACGAGATCCATTAATAATGAGGGGCAAAAGTTGATTTAAGGTGGAACTATTGACATAAAGAATGCAGTCTGTCAATAGCATTTGCTTGTCTCAGTGAGTCCTCCCCATAAAAGTTCTGTTGCTTTTTGATCCAGCCAGTAGATTTGCAATTTTTGCAATAGAAGAAAAAACTGTTACTTCTGCAGTTAAGTTGCACAGCAGCATTGTTGCCCTGTGGGACAGAATACTACGAAATTAATTTAGAGACAAACAAATGAAAGCGTAATTTCAGCTGATACTTTTTAAGCAGTTACAGCAATATTGTTTTCTTTCAGAAAAGGGTTAAAAGGGTTAAAACTGTGAGTTTAAGTTGACTGTTGAAAGGTTATATGTTTTATCTCTACCCCTCTAGCTGCTATCTTTGCAGGCTGTTACAGGATTGCTCACTGCTATCTGCTGTTGTAAACTAAGAAGCCCAGCTTCTGTGTTGGCAAGTGACAGCACACCTCTCCACAACCTGGATCCCCTCTCTGCCCATCAGGGAAGAACAAGTGTTTCTGGGAGTAGAGTGTTTATGGCGGGAGGGGGCGGAGCATGGTGCTGTGCTGCAATGGTGCCTGGATGCCACTGCAGCCTTAAAGATGTGGCAATTAGAGGTACTAGAGAGAGGTTGGCTGCTGACAGTGTTTTTTTTTTTTGGGGGGGGGGGGCAGAGGTTAGAGCTCAGAAGGGGGTGCAAAAGTAAGATGTGGATGGGGGGTGTAAAGGTTCTACCATTTGCATCCCCCATTCATATTTTACTTCTGCATCTCCTTCTCCACTGTGATCTCTGCATGCCCACAGCTGTGGATGAGAGCTGCATATCCAAGCTTATAGACCAGGATTCATTTATTTCAAAAATAGTGTTGCACTGTCAAAAAAAGTATATATTCATAAAATAGTGCCTACACAGTTCAAATCTAAAGTCAACAGAAATTATAAATTCCAAATGAGGATTAAACCTGTAAAAGTACACCAAAAATGAAGAATTTCCACTAAAAAGTGAAAAGAAAATCTTCACACTTTCAACCATACACCAGCCACTGTGCGATTATAAAGCAACTTACCAGACATGTGAGGTCTGACAACTTTTAAAAAGGTGACAGATCCCACCTGGATGGATGGCTCCAGCCTTCCTTCTCTCACATCTGATTACGCCTTGAGCCTCTCTCCTTCTCTGCCTGAGGCCGGGTTCACACTGGTACGACAAACGCTCCGACATTGGGAGCTCATGTCGCATGACGTGTGAAAATTAATGTTTCCCTATGGGAGCCGTCTTAACTGGTTCGACACAAGTCGGTCCGACTTTGAAAATGCTCCCTGTACTACTCTGGTCTGACTTTGATCCTACTTCAGCCCATTGAATATCATTGAAGTCGGATCAAAGTAGGATTCTTGTCTTTACCATCCGACTTTTGACATCCGACATGTGATTACAGCAGCAGTAAAAGGACTTTATCTCACTCTGGGATTGTTTTGATTGGTCAAAACTAGTCAGACTATAACAAAGTTGGATCAAAGTAGTATCCTGTTCATGAAAGTCGGATGGATGTAGGACCAATGTAGGATCAATGTAGGACTGATGTCGCAGAGCAGGATGAAAGTCGTACTACTGTCGTGTAGTATAGTGTGAACCCAGCCTTATACAGTCACTGGATCACTTCTCATAAAAAATTACTCGGAGCCACATACCAAGGGAGAAGCAAGGAAAACCCAGTCAGATAAGCTTTATTAATACCAAATGGGTACTCGCAAAGCATTAAAACATCAAGAACATATCGCACAAGCCGCCGGTTCTCTGAGCAAGCGTGATAACGTCACAGCTACACTCCGCCCTACGTACATTTTGTCTGGTCATCTTCTAGGGGCAACTTCAACTCCGTGACATCATCATGCCCACTCGGATAACCGGTGGCTTGGGCGATATGCTCTTGATGGGAAAGGCAGATGCATATAACCACATACAGCTATACGTGACTATGGGTAGAAGTACTCTGCAGGTGTCTCTCCCGGGCATGTAATTACATCCGCAACTTATGCCGGATGCCTCAAACCGTTCAGTTGCATGAGGCCACTGTCATGTTATTAATACTACTATTTTAAAGTGTTTTCAGTTCCTTTGTATAACAACATAATACAATTTCTGTTTTGAGTATGCCGAGTTTTGCCCATGTGTACAGTAGTTTATACTAAAGTTGTGCCTACTCACAAGGCAGTGGATAAGTTGTGGATACTTTATTATCTAAACAGACTCTTTGTTGTTGTAGGATTGTCCTCCAATGACACCATTATGTGAGAAGGTTCTCTCAACCCTTCCACCCTGGAGAAAGCAGAATGGACCCAACCAGTTGCTTTCCTTCCAACAATTTGTTTATGACGTGCAAGAACAGTTAAATCCACTGGCAACTGAAGATGATGTCCGGAATCTAGCCCAGCAGCTGCACAGCATGGGAGAGGCAAGTTGTTTCTTCTCCCAAATGACAGATTATTCGTATTGCATACCTAGCAGTAGGACAATGTGTGCGCAAACATAAAATTCATTTGCCTCTCTTTACCTGTGTAATTTAAGAAGCAAAATAATTACTAATTAATATTTGTTTTTACACAGATAAACATCATGCAAAGTGATACAGTCCAAGATGTTGTGCTTTTAGATCCAAGATGGCTATGTTCCAATGTTCTTGGGAAACTGCTGTCTGTGGAGAACCCAAAAGCCCTTCACCACTATAGAGGAAGGTATACTATGGAGGATATCCAACGCCTGGTTTCAGACAGTGATGTGGATGAACTTATACAAATTTTGGATGCTATGGACATTTGTGCACGAGACTTAAGCAGTGGGACCATGGTAGATATCCCTGCCCTTATAAAAACAGATAGCCTGCACAGGTCGTGGACTGATGAAGAAGAGGACATCTTAATATATGGAGGTGTTAGAATTGTTCCTGTGGAACATCTTACTCCTTTCCCCTGTGGGATTTTCCATAAAGTCCAAGTCAACCTCTGCAGGTGGATACACCAGCAGAGCACCGAAGGTGATGCCGACATACGTCTGTGGGTAAACGGGTGTAAACTGGCAAACAGAGGGGCTGAAGTTTTGGTGTTGCTGGTCAACAACGGTCAAGGAATTGAAGTGCATGTTCGAGGACTAGAAACTGAGAAGATAAAGTGTTGTTTACTCCAAGAATCTATTTGCAGTATCATTGATAACTTATTTGCAGCAACCTTGCCAGGGCTTTTAACTGTAAAACATTACTTAAGCCCACAGCAACTAAGAGAACACCATGAGCCAGTAATGGTTTACCAGCCAAGAGACTTTTTCCGAGCCCAGGCCCAAAAGGAGACTTCACTGGCAAACACCATGGCTGGATACAAAGAAAGTTTTAGCAGCATATTGTGCTTCGGATGCCTGGAGATTTACTCTCAAGGAAGCCTAGGCATGGACCATCATGTGTCGGATCTGAACATTCTCGTAAGGAGAAAACTCAGTCGGTTTCTTGATGCGCCAGATCCTATGGGCAAGGACTGGTGTCTTCTAGCCATGAATTTGGGCCTTCCAGAGTTAGTTGCCAAATATAATGCCAGCAGTGCGACACACAAAGATTTTACAGAGAGTCCCGTCTGTGCTCTTTTACAAGAATGGACCAATGCTCCTGATAGCACTGTAGCGGTATTAATGTCAAAACTGAGAGAACTGGGGCGGCGGGATGCAGCAGATTTTCTCCTGAAATCATCCTCCGTGTTTAGAGTGAATTTGGATGTACATGGGCAGGAAGCCTATGCCGCTAGCTGTAACAGTGGCACATCTTACAATTCAATTAGTTCAGTAGTGTCACGATGACTGACGGTTTCATTATGAACTCGTCTCTACTCTACTGTGCTACTGGTGTAACACATTTAGTTCTTATATTGCTGTATTACAAGGGTATGAGTTTTAAGTCCTTAATTTATAAGCATTCCGTTGATGAATGTTACATGCCCTATAAAACCTTGTACTTTGTGATCTTTCTACTTTTAATAAGAATTGTTGCCTTTTATCATAGATTTTTAAAGGCCTATACTTTGAATTTTTTCAGTCCTGACTTCTATAGAATGTGCTGCTAAATACTGCCACCTAGATGGATAAAAGCTGTTCCTTTTTCATTTTAAAGATTGTTATTTTTTATCACATTAATGATGGAGGTGCACAGTTATTCATTTATACAAGGCTTACAATTTCCATCGCTATGATTTGCTGATGTATTTAAGAGGATATACCCAAAATGTGGTATTCCGCTGTCTTATTGGATCTAAAGGTGTTCTGTGAATTGTTAGAAAAAGTAATCACAGTAATGTGAGTGCCTTGCTGGAGAGGGTCCAGGAGAGTTCTATATCTGGGTTCTGGGAATGATGCCATGCAAGTTACAGGGTGATGGGGGTTTTTACTCTGCACCCTTTACAACTCCACCTATGCTTAAAGGGGTTGTAAAGGTTTGTTTTTTAAATGGGTTCCTTTAAGCTAGTGCATTGTTGGTTTACTTACCTTTTCCTTCCATTTCCCTTCTAAATGTTTATTTTTTTTGTCTGAATTTCTCACTTCCTGTTTCTCCTCAGTAAGCTTGCCCTCATCATCTGAGCGGGGGTTAGTCAGCCAGAACAGCTTACTGAGATGGAACAGGAAGTGATAAATTCAGACAACAAAGAAAAAAAAAAACATTTAGAAGGGAAATCGAACGAAAAAGATAAGTGAACCAACAATGCACTAGCTTAAAGGAATCTATTTAGAAAATAAAAAACAAACCTTTACAACCCCTTTAATAATGGGTATATACTTGCTATTCCTGGTTACGGGGAGCCTTATGATGACCTTAGCCAAGAAAGGGGATTCTAAGCTCAGGAGCAGCTAGATGAAACCTCTGATTCCCTGCCATAGGTGCAGTGGCCCAAGAAGAGTTGCCACCAATGCAACTCTGTTAGTTTTGCCTGTTTTAGGGTGTAGGTAAATAGTGCCCTAAGGTTTGTTTTTTGCATCATGCTGTCTACCTCTTCATGACTGTCTGCATGATAATCATACGAAAGCAACTTTTAGTTTAAAATGCACACATACCGTACTGAAGTTTTACTTTTCCAGTGCAGTCTACAATGTGACTGTGTGGCTCAGGTACACTAATGATTTTATCATCTCTGAACTCACATGTCAAAGTATTAGAGGCTTTGTCCACTTGGCAAATCCAGTGATTGATAGATGTTCAGCAAAGCTTTATTTTGTTGTTTGCTGTAAGGTCATTGGAATTATGGGCATTTCCAAACAATGTGAAATCTCACTAATGTCATCTCAGGTATAGGTTCTTACAGTCACTCCATTCGTTATGTAAGACTTGTATCAAACAAACACCCACTGCAATATTTTTTTTGTTCTGTTAGGTACATCAGGCACCTTTTTTTATTATTAATCATCAACAAGGGCGTGTTCATAGATTTCCTGTACTTGAAACAAACAAGGATTTTATCGCTAGGATAACTTGCTGCCAATACTTAGTGGGAATCTGTTTCATTTGTGTGCTTCCCATGAAGATGCATGCGATGAAATGTGTATATACAGGAATGACGTTTCCATTTTTAATCTTTTGGTTTGTAGAACAATTTTAAAACTTGTTTTTATATATGTACATATCTATGAATAAACTTGTTGCCTGTTGAAAATAATTTTCATTTGTTGAATGCTTGTAGCCCAAATATTTGCATTATGTTTGAATAGATATTAGGTGTTCCCAAATATCTGTATTGAAGGGTGTCTAAAAAAACTAAGTGAAAACTGTTTTTCTAAAAGAAATGATTGGGGATGTACCAATACCAGTTTTTTAAGACAGAGTTACGATATTTTTTCTCAAGTACCGATACCTTGTTTTAGTGTCATGTGACTGTTTTTTTGTTTTTTTTTAGAGTAAGACCTATATGTGGGGCTGGTTTCAGTGCGACTTGTAAAAAGAGTCTGGGGTGATTTTTGTTCAGCGGGTGCAAAGTTTTAAAGTGTATGACACTGGAATTCGCACCTTAACCCAGCTGAAAAACGTACCCTGACTCTTTAAAAAATTGCACTGTGGCCGGCCCGCACATATGCGAACCGGCTCCATAGAAAACTGGCTTGGTTCACGTGTCATGTGAATCGAATGCCATACAGAACGCATCCAATACGCATATTTGTGACAAGGTCCATCGGTTTTAGTATCGGAGCATTTTTACAAGTACTCGTGCAAATGCTTGTATCGGTGCAACACTAGAAATTTTATCAAGCATATATAGAGAATCTCATAGCCTCTTTAAACTTCTGTTCACATATCACGGGTGCAATGGAGCGTGCACATTTTTTTGGGCGATTGCAGGTGTCGCGTTTAGGGCAGCCCATAGTGCCTGATCCATTTTAAAATTTGTGCAGCACCAAAATGCATGGTGCCGTGTTCTTTGGCACAAGTGCATTAGCAACATGTGTGGGGGCTCCATTCAGAATTGATAGAACTGCTGCATGCCTAGAAAAGGGCAACACGTTTATGTGCTTTGGGAAAAGCGTGCACTTTTGCGCTCAAACACAAATCCATAAACACAATGTGAAAACATTCAGACATATTTGGTTTTATTGGCTAGAGTTTACCTGTTCCCCAGAATAGAGATGCTCAGGCTTTTTGCACGGGCACAGCAGCCCATTCATTTAAGTGGGCTACGGTGACTCCTGAAACGTAGAGAAAATGACCCTGCAGCATTAAAGAAATTGCAGCCCGCACAGGAACCGCAAGTGCAGTGCAGGTGTGGTTTACAGTGCGTGCAGCGTCCCATTAGCATTAATGGCACCCGCACACTGCTCCTGCGTTTTTTTTTTTGTGTGCGGGTGGTTGCGGTGGTGGGAACAGGTGCTTTCCCGCAGCTGTAATCGCCCAAACAGATGTGAACCTAGCCTCAAGCAGTCAAAAAAAATGTTAAATCACCCTCTTATTCTACCCCTTAGACCTGAAGTAGAATCACCTGAGCACCCCCTTCATCACCATCTCCCTGCCCTTGCCTTACCTCCCCCTCTCCAATCCCTTTATCTTTGATATTTCTCTATTATCTGTTTAATCTCTCTTGACTTCCCTCAGGATTTCTATTCCACATATCATGACTCACTTATTTTTCCTTTTCTTGCTCATTTGAGCCTACTACATTCCTACAATCCTGTTGGAAAATGAATGCACTTATTACTTACCTAGATGTCTAAAGTTGACCATACAAACCAAACCAATTCTCCCATCCACATAATCAAGGTAGCTGGTGTATTCCTACCCTGCAGTCGGAACACACAGATCAGTGTTGCAGCTGCTGATCAAGCAGCTTGTTTCCCAATAGGCCCTTTTAAGCAGAAGCTGATTACTAGATCTTCTGTTGGCCAGCAGTGGCCATACATGGATTGAAATTTGGACGATCCCTACCGGACCAGCTGAATTTTGATCCATCCATAGCCTCCTTTTAGTCTTTATGCATTTTTAATTTAGTTGGGACAACTTGTATTGCTCTACTGACTTTTGTAATGTATGCTGTATACATGAGATAATTATTGGTATATTGTGACCACACCTATGTCTTTGGTAAAACATTTAGAATAAAGATCACAGCCAATAGAACAGGGAGATTAACTGTTTTGTGTATTTATATAGCAAGGACATTATGTGCTGTTTTACAAAGTACATACCGTGTTTCCCCGAAAATAAGACCTAGCATTATTTTCCAGGCCGGCTACAATATAAGCCCTACCCCGAAAATAAGCCCTAGTTTAAAATGCTTGTAAAATCCTATAATCCACTCTATTACGGTAGTATTTAATATACAATGTGTGTGTTTCTGTAATATAATCGTGGGGAAGAGCTCCGGTGGGTCACAGAAGCGCAGAGCAGCGCTATAACAAAGGTATTTGGCACAATTATATTACAGAAACAGCCATGGTGAAAATGAGACATACTACAGTATATAAACCAATTTCCCTTGAATATTAGTTAAACAAATAATCCCTGATATCTAGAGCACAAAACTCACATGTGTAACCACTTTCTTCCAATTGAACACCAGAATGAAGTCTCCAAAAATTGGACCCCACCCTACAAAAAGGTATAGCACTGACAGATGTGCATAGGATCCACAATCCATAGAGCCTCAGAGCAAGTTCTCCTTGATGCACCAATTATTTGGCCATTGACAGTGATGAAAATTCCATTTTAAATATGTTCTTTTTATAAGTAGTTAAAAAGTTCCAAATGGTTATGTGGACATGACCAGGTTAGTGATAATCAAAGCACCAGCATCCCATTTTTTTTTTTTTTTTTTGAAGATTCAAAAAGTAGAAGAGGGATATAGGGCTTTAAGGGTGTGCAAACAAGTAGCACAAAACCTGTTTCATAAAAACTGTAATATTTATTTAGACACAATTGAGCTAAACATTTGTACAAACATTTGATATCATTGCTTGAGTGCATGCAGCATTTTTAAATTAACACCACGCTTATGCTTCCTACATGTTTCGCCATATCGGGCTTCTTCAAAGGAAAGTGTGATGGCCCAAAAAACAGAATCGGTAATGAACAAAATATAAAGTACAATTTATTCATATTAAATTGCTTGCTAGCATAAATAGAATAAAAAACAACAAAAATTCATTTAGACAAAAGAGCTGCACCTTTCAGACAGATCACAGTTCCCCCCCCAATAAGCTCCCTACCTCCAAATGTTGCACCTTGTGGTGGGGCTAAAAACAGGTAAAAAATTAGTCTGTCCACATGGGCCACACGCACCAAACATCAGGGGAATTACTCCAAAAGAGAGGGGGATAAACGGTCCCAGGCAACCTAATAATGAACATTCATCAGTGATATATGATAGGTAAACTGGTGATTCAAAGGAAATTTGCTACAATTTAGTTTGGAGCTTATAATCTTAAGGTGTAAGCTCTTCTGAGCAGGACCCTCTTAATCCTCTTGTATTTTATTGTATTATAACTGTATTGTCTCCCTTTTATATTATAAAGCTCTGCGTAAAACTGTTGGCGCTATATAAATCCTGTAAAATAAGGTTTACTCGCTCCTCATAAATCAAAATCCAATGTAGGGAGTTTAAATGTCCACTGGGTGGCAGGCCAGGCACTAGGTTGACATATATAAGGCACAAACAGCTTTTTTTCCAGAACAGCTGAAAACAAATCAGACCGTGTATATTAAAGTTATGAAGAGTTATGAAGAGTTAGGGAAAGGGTTTAAATAACGAATGTCTGTCCAAGGTCTGTGACCGATTATTTCAGGGCATGTAAAAATAAAGAAGTGATTTTGTGGATATGGCTACAAACATGGGTATGGTTTAAAAGTGTGCATGTTCAGTATGGTGTCCTCGGATTTCATTTTTAGACTCTGATGTCCTTAGTTAAAACCAATGTCGTTTGTACAGGGGCCCGGGCATTTAAAAGCCCCAGTCTTCCTTTGGGATGGAATAGAGCGCTCTGATTGGTCATGCTCATGTCAGCTTCGACCAATCAGAATTATTCTGATATGTCCTATCATCCCTGGGGGAATAAGACTGTGACTTTAAAATCCCTATACCCCTGGACCGGCTGCGTCGGCAGTAGAGATGAGCCGAACACCCCCCGTTCGCACCAGAACCTTCGAACGGACCGACCGCGCGAACATTTAGAACCCCATTGACGTCTATAGGACTCGAACGTTCGAATTCAAAAGTGCTCATTTTAAAGCCTAATATGAAAGTTATTGTTGTAAAATGTGTTTGAGAACCCGGGTCTTGCCCCAGGGAACATGTATCAATGGAAAAAATTTTTTAAACACGGTCGTTTTTTCTGGAGCAGTGATTTTAATGATGCTTAAATAAAAAATGAAAAATTCCTTTAAATATCTTACCTGCTAGGTGTCTATAGTATGCCTGTGAAGTGGCACGTGTTTAGAACTGCCCCTGCACAAAATGAGATTACTATAAGAAAAAAGTAATTTAAAACTGCTTGCGGCTTTAATGTAATGTCTGGTCCCTGCAATATTGATGAAAATCATTGAGAAAAATAGCACAGACACAGACAGTACACACACGACATAGCTTTAGGTGCAAACTACAGAGCACACGGCCAGTACACACCAAGTAGCTTTAGATGCAAACTACAGAGGACACAGGCAATACACCACGTGAGAATACTGCAGCTAGCACAAAAACCTGCCTGCCAGTAAATTAGGAAGAACTGATCTAGCTAAACTATACAGTGTATAAATATATGTACAACACCCGGGATGTATATATATCCTCTACACACTGTAACTTTAACTGACTAGCCTGCCTGCCTGCTCTATCTACCTGCAAAAAATGACACTCTCTCTGTCTCTCTCTGTTCTCTCTTAACCACCGCAACACACTACACAAGGCCGACCTGCAGGCAGCCTTTTATAGTGTGGGGCGTGTACTAAACCCCCTGAGCCATAATTGGCCAAAGCCACTCTGCCTTTGGCCAATTATGGCTCTCCGTTTTTTGCAAGCTGTGATTGGCCAAGCATAGTGCATGCTTGGCCAATCATCAGCCAGCAATGCACTGCGATGCCGCAGTGAATTATGGGCTGTGAAACGCAACTCGAATTTGGCACAAACGACCGAAAACGTTCGTAATTCGACGAACGATCGAACATACAATGTTCATCCCTAGTCGGCAGTGACAGCTAATCATCCCAGGTAAGTGCAGGAGACTGAGGGGGGGTGTAAGGTGTTCAACTTTTCATTTTTTGTGAACTTACACCTTAAAGCGGGGGTTCACCCTATATAAAAAAAAAAAAAAAAAATGGGCGTTCCTATGGAGAGGGAAGGTGATTGACGGCCGGCCCTGGCACGTCACACTTCTCCGGAAATAGCCGAAATAGGCTTGGCGCTTCACGGCGCCTGCGCATAGCCTGTGCGCAGGCGCCGTGAAGAGCCGAGACCTACTCCAGCTGTCTTAGGGGAGCGTGACGTGCCAGAGCCGGCCGGAACGCCCATTCCCCGCGGCAGACGGAATCGTCTATGTACGATTACACTGTGAGTACGGGGATAAAAAAATTAGGACAGGCATACTGTAGCTCGCGCTACTATGCCGAATTTTATGCTGAAATGTTGTTCTGCAGGGTGAACAACCGCTTTAAAGGAATACTTTACAGAGAACTACAGTTGTATTCAAAATTATTCAACCCCCACTGAAATTGATTGTTTTGCCCAATTTGACATTGATTTTGATCATTCAGTCATCCTGCTTACAATTAAATCAAAGAGGCACGTGTAGGTCAGACAAATATAACATAACATTTATAATGAAATAACCACAAATGTCTTTTCTGTGCTCACATCATTATCAGTTTTATTCAACCCCCAAGTGACATTCAATCTTAGTACTTAGTACAACATCCTCTTACAGTTATAACAGCTTTTAAACTTGAAGCAAAGCTTGACACAAGTGTCTTGCAGCGATCTACGGGTATCTTCGCCCATTCGTCATGGGCAAAAGCCTCCAGTTCAGTCACATTCTTAGGCTTGCGCACTGCAACTGCTTTCTTTAAGTCCCACCAGAGGTTCTCAATCGGAATTTAAGTCTGGTGACTGCGATGGCCACTCCAAAATGTTCCAGCCTTTTAATCTGCAACCATGCTCTTGTGGACTTGGAGGTATGCTTGGGATCATTGTCCTGTTGAAAGGTCCAACGTCTCCCAAGCCTCAGGTTTGTGACGGACTGCATCACATTGTCATCCAATATCTCCTGGTACTGAAGAGAATTTATGGTACCTTGCACACGCTGAAGCTTCCCTGTACCTGCAGAAGCAAAACAGCCCCAAAGCATGATTGACCCCCGCCATGCTTCACAGTAGGCAAGGTGTTCTTTTCATCATAGGCCTTGTTCTTCCTCCTCCAAACATAGCATTCATCCATGGGCCCAAACACTTCTAATTTTGTTTCATCAGTCCACAGAACACAATCCCAAAACTTCTGTGGTTTGTCCACATGATTTTTGCATACTGCAGTCGACTCTTCTTATTCTTTGGAGACAGCAAGGGGGTGCGCCTGGGAGTTCTGGCATGGAGGCCTTCATTACGCAGTGTGCGCCGTATTGTGTGAGCAGAAACTTCAGTACCCACATCTGACAAATCTTTTCTCAGTTCCTCAGCAGTCACAAGGGGACTTTTCTCCACTCTACGCTTCAGGTAGCGCACAGCAGTCAAAGTCAGCATCTTCTTTCTGCCACGACCAGGTAGCGTTTCAACAGTGCCCTTTGCCTTGAATTTGCGAATGATGCTTCCTATGGTGTCTCTTGGTATGTTTAACATCTTTGCAATCTTCTTTTAGCCATTGCCCTTCCTGTGAAGAGTAATCACCTCTTCTCTTGTCTTCCCCGACCATTCTCTTGACTTCACCATGTTTGTAACCACACCAGTAAATGTCTAGAAGGAGCTGAGTATCACAGTAATTTTAAAGCTGCCTGATTGGTGCTTATTGGGCTTTATTGCTGCTCCCTGACATCCACAGGTGTTTTCAATACCTGATTGAAAACACTTCAATGAACCTCTGTTCTTCAGAGTGGTAGTCTTTAAGGGGTTGAGTAATTGTGTAAATGAAGAATTCACAAAATAAACATTTACTACTGTATTACAAAACCAATTGATGTCATTTTAGTTGCATATGGTTCTTTAAAAACTTGACAACTGGGCACTTAAACACCCTTCCTAACCAGACCAATTTTCAGCTTTCGGTGCTCTCACATTTTGAATGACAATAACTCAGTCATACAACACTGTAACCAAATGAAATTTTTGTCCTTTTTTTCCCACAAATAGAGCTTTCTTTTGGTGGTATTTGATCACCTCTGCGGTTTTTATTTTTTCCGCTAATAATGAAAAAAACGAAATTTTTGTAAAAAAAATGAATTTTTTTTCATTTCTATTATAACATTTTGCAAAAAATGAATTTTTCTTCATAAATTTGGCCTAAAATGTATACTGCTACATATCTTTGGTTAAAAAAAAAAATTGGGTTATTATTTAGTCTGGGTGAAAGTTATAGGGTCTACAAGCTATGGTACCAATTACTGAAAATTTATCAATTTGATCACATCTGAAGTACTGACGGCCTTTCTCATTTCTTGAGACCCTAACATGCCAGAAAAGTACAAATACCCCCTAAATGACCCCTTTTTGGAAAGAAGACATTCCAAGGTATTTAGAAAGAGGCATGGTGAGTTTTTTGAAGTTGTAATTTTTTCCCACAATTCTTTGCAAAATCAAGGTTTTTTTTATTTTTATTTTTTTTCCACAAAAGTTTCATATTAGCAGGTTATTTCTCGCACACAGCATATTCATACCACAAAATACACCCCAAAACACATTCTGCTATTCCTCCCGAGTATGGCGATACCACATGTGTGAGACTTTTACACAGCGTGGCCACATACAGAGGCCCAACATGCAGGGAGCACCATCAGGCGTTCTGGAGCACCCAGACCAGTTCTGACATTTCTCTCCTACATGTAAAAATCATCATTTATTTGCTAGAAAATTACATAGAACCCCAAAACATTATATATACTTTTTTAGCAAAGACCCTAGAGAATACAATGGCGGTCGTTTTTATCACGCATGGTATTTGCACAGCAATTTTTCGAACGCATTTTTTTGGGAAATAAAACAGTTTTGTGCTTTTTAAAAAAAAAAACATTAAAGTTAGCCCAATGTTTTTGCATAATATGAAAGATGAAGTTACGCCGAGTAAATAGATACCCAACATGTCACCCTTCAATATTGCACACGCTTGTGGAATGGCGCCAAACTTCGCTACTTAAAAATCCCCATAGGCGACGTTTTAAATGTTTTTACTGGTTACATGTTTTTAGTTACAGAGGAGGTCTGGGGCCAAAATGATTGCTCTCGCTCTAACGTTCGCAGTGATACCCCACATGTGTGGTTTGAACAGCGTTTTCATATGTGGGCAGGACTTACGTACACATTCGCTTCTGTATACGAGCACGCGGGAACAGGGGCGCTTTAAATATTTATTTTTTATTTTTATTGTTCATTTTACTTTATTTATTTTAGTTTGACACGTTTTTCCCCAAAAATAAATGTTTTGATCACTTTTATTCCAATTACAAGGAATGTAAACATCCCTTGTAATAGGAATATAGCATGACAGGTCCTCTTTACAGTGAGATATGGGGTCAATAAGACCCCACATCTCACCTCTAGGCTGGGAAGCCTGAAAAAAACCCAAAAAAAAAAACGATCCTGGCTTCGATCGCAGCGGTGAGTCAGAAGAAGCACCGGAGGGCGAAGGGAGTGGGGACGTCCACTTTTGCCTCCCGTAAGAACGATCAAGAGGCGGAACAGCCGCCATGATCGTTCTTATGGTGTAGAGAATCGCCGGCTGAAAAAAATGATATCTGAATGATGCCTGTAGCTGCAGGCATCATTTAGATATCCCTGCACAAAGTCAAGGACCTCATATGACGTGGGCGGGAAGTGGTTAAAACACATTTTTTTCCCCAGAGTATTTTCTGGGTATTGCAGAGTATTGGCCGGGGTATTGCAAAGTATTGGTGTTGGGGTATTGCAGAGTATTGGCCGGGGTATTGCAAAGTATTGGTGCGGGGGTATTGCAAAGTATTGGTGCGGGGGTATTGCAAAGTATTGGCCGGGGTATTGCAAAGTATTGGCCGGGGTATTGCAAAGTATTGGTGCGGGGGTATTGCAGAGTATGGTGCGGGGGTATTGCAGAGTATGGTGCGGGGGTATTGCAGAGTATGGTGCGGGGGGTATTGCAGAGTATTGTGCGGGGGGTATTGCAGAGTATTGTGCGGGGGGTATTGCAGAGTATTGTGCGGGGGGTATTGCAGAGTATTGTGCGGGGGGTATTGCAAAGTATTGGTGCGGGGGTATTGCAGAGTATGGTGCGGGGGTATTGCAGAGTATTGTGTGGGGGGTATTGCAGAGTATTGTGTGGGGGGTATTGCAGAGTATTGTGTGGGGGGTATTGCAGAGTATTGTGTGGGGGGTATTGCAGAGTATCGTGTGGGGGGTATTGCAGAGTATCGCGCAGGGAAGGCAGAGCATTGCAGAGTATTGCGCAGGGAAGGCAGAGTATTGCGCAGGGAAGGCAGAGCATTGCAGGGGTTAATGCAGGGATGGCTGAGCAGGGATGGATGGATCTGTGACTGCAATATTCACAGATCCATCCCACACTGCTGCTGCCATCCACGCTCTCCTCTCACACTGTACCGATCGGTACAGCGAGAGGAGGGAGGAACCGGCGTCATCAAATGACGCCGGTTTGTTTACCTGTGATCGCGCCGTCATTGGACGGCGCGATCACATGGTAAAAGACCGCTGTTGTCGGTCAGTTCCCGAGATCTGTGTAGCGCCGGGTCTCATAGACCCGGCGCGCACAGAATTTTCAGTGTGCGCGCCCGAGGCGGCGCGCATTACTGCTTCTGGTGGGCGCCGTTAAATAATGGCGACCCCCAGTTAAGCAACCACCTTGCCGCCGTTATATGACGGCGGCTGGTGGTTAAGTGGTTAAGAAGTCCTTGTAGGATTTCATTCTGAATACAATTACAAATGTACACTAAATTCCCTAAAACCCTTTACAGCATTGGGGGGTTGGATAATTTTGAACACAACTGTATGTAGGCTGTTACTGAAGCCCTGTTCTGTAAATATGTCTTCCAATTTGGGAAACTTCACTAGTGGAGACACAAACAGCAATACAAATGTGACAGGGCTTATAAATCTTTCAAAGCTAACAACGTTTTTTTTTTTGTCATCCCTAAAACAGCCTTGTGGAATTGCAGGTGTAATAACAGGCTTTTCAGGTTGGTCACTGCTGTGAAGTCTGCCATTTGTGCAATGCACAGGTGACGGTTACATGATTCATTTAACATAAGGCAAGGTCATGTTTATAAGCCAGGCTGGTATTTTGAGTTGTTTGACCAGTTATAGACTTTGGACTACACAAGCCCCAAAAACCTCCATCTATATACTTTGGGTGTGTGTAATACGCTCAGACCCTGCTTCTCCCCCACAGCTCTCCCTCTTCATTCACCAGCAATTGTTTTATTTACACACAGGTCTAGATCTTTGGTTCAAATCTATGCGACCCACCTTCTGCGGGTAGAGCATTCCATTCATTTCAAAGGGCTGCCCTATCTAGTACAGACCCCCCCCCCCCCCCTTTTTTTTTTGGTACGTGTGAAAACCTAGGCATTTGCCAATTTGTAGGGGCGCCATTTAGAATTAACAGCACCCCTGTGCGTCTGCTAAAGAGCAGCACATTATTCTAGCCTTTATGTTCTTGTGTAAGCTGAAACACAGAACAGATTCTGCAGTGTCAAAAGGGTTAAAATGAAGCAATGTTATTGGTTAAAGTGGTTTTAAATCCTTACTTATACCCAGTGAAGTGCATGGCTTCAGGTGATACACAGAGATTAAAAACAAATCCTCCTACATAAGTTATACCTGTTTTTTTTCAGTCTCCTCCTCTCTATATTCATTCAAAGTGCAAAATGTATAAGGGGCATCTGAGCTGCCAGAAAAAGCTGAAATTACATACTCTCCCTCCCCTGTCACCTTTTTTCTCTTGGTGTCGGGAAAACTTGTCAAAAGTGACTAATGCTGATATCAGAGCCAAGGAGCAACTGATATCTCAGCAATGAAGAGACGGACAGAAATGACACTTGGTGCTTTTAATTCAGACAAGTACACACTATAGAAGGATATGCTTTGCTTTAATTGTAACATCTCTGGTCCATTCATAGCAGATCAAATGGTGCCCTCTGATCTGCATATGTGGTCACTAAACCCCTTTATGACAACTGTACGTGGATATGCAAAGGCAGTGAAGGTGGGCCTTAAAGCGGAGTTCCAGTCATTTGTTTGTTTTATACAAAAAGTGTAGCTGCTGACTTTTAATAAACGGCCAATCACCTGTCCCACGGTCCAGCAGTGTACTCGCCACAGCCGTTTTCTCCTTGTGTCCTCCCTCGGCGGCACCAGCATCTCTTCTATGGGCAGTGCCCACTGCGCATGTGTGAGTGGCGCTGCGGTCTGTGACAGGCCCCGGAGTCTTCTAGGACCTATCGCATGTCCCAGAAGACTTCGGGAGGGAGAGCTTCCAGTTGCGTAGGCGACCGGATCGGAAGTGGGAGCAGGTTCTTGTCAAATTCAGGTACCTGCTCCTCCCCAAAATCTCAATTTCACAAACAGGAGTCAGGGAGGCGTCCTTAAAGCCAACTTTTGGGTGGAACTCCACTTTAACACCCAGCCATCACATACATGAGTCACGGCCTTGTTTTGGTTCCGCTAGAACTGTGACCAAGCTGTCAGACAGCTTACAGGCACTGACGATCAAGAGCTTAGGGAGAAATATGGGCTCCTGTTGACTAAAGCACTGTGCTGCCAATCAGAGTGCTGCACGATAAGAAGCCCCTCCTACCCTTGGCATCACAGCCCATTTAAAGCACCTGCTCCTGCCAGCATAAAGGGGGTAAGGGAACCTTGCAAGTTAAAGTATATGTGAACCCTCACCTTGTAAAACAACCCATTCAGTTTAAAATAGAAATTAAATTTAAGGCAAAACATTTGTGTATATGTAGAAAAAACAAAAAAAGGAGGTGATGGCATAACCTCTGTTCTCAGCTGCATAAAGGGCTTAGAGAGGAGAAGCAGTAGTACACTGATCTACCCAGTGAATGGCAGTGCAGTGGGGACACATGTCGGCAGAAGTCTGATCATTGAAGGACAGGTAGGCTGATCTCCCAGCACAGCCACAACACTGGGAGGGATGTGCTCTAATACCTAGAGTGGTCAGTTTGAAATCGGAAAGTAGGGGGACTGACCGGAACACCAGGAGTTTCACACAAAGAAAGCAAAACAAAGAGAACAGGGTACTTTTTTTAACACAAGTACACGGTATAGCAAGCACATATCTATAATATGTTGAGTTTACATATCCCTTCCTTTTCTTTATGCATAGATGTTTAGAATTGTTGTGACTACCATGTTTATTGTTTCCGCTTTCCATGAGAGCTAATACCTATTGTATGTTTGACTGCATCACTGAGGATTTGCCACTCAAGAAAGAAAATTGTTATCCATTAGAATTGCAGGACCTGCATGGATATATCTTCGGGAAGGTTTTGGTGGATATGAAGATGAAATTGGGCAGAAAAAATGTGTTCCAAGCACAGACTAGTTCATGAATGAATGAAAAACTTATAAAGCGCGGCGCATGCGAACTGAATCGCTTCATAGGAAATGGTGTCTCTCTGTCAATGGTGACGGGGCTCTAAGCCATGGGTTTCCAAACTACGGCCCTCTAGTTGTTCAGGAACTACAATTCCCATCATGCCTAGTCATGTCTGTGAATGTCAGAGTTTTACAATGCCCCATGGGATGTGTAGTTTCACAACAGCTGGAGGGATGTAGTTTGGAGATCCCTGATCCATCTATACCAGGGATATGCAATTAGCGGACCTTCAGCTGTTCAAACCTACAAGTCCCATCATGCTCTTCCTCTGGGTGTCATGCTTGTGGCTGTCAGTCTTGCTATGCCTCATGGAACTTGAAGTTCTGCAACAGCTGGAGGTCCGCTAATTGCATATCCCTGATCTATACCATATGTGAGTTCCCCCCCAACAAAAAAAAACTGCTAGGAACTGCCCACATGGACTAAAATGCAATGATATGTCATATAAGCTTTAACGAGCAGGGCCCTCTGATTCCTCTCTACCAAATTGTAATGTAGCTATAATGTTCGTCTTCATTTTTTTGAGCCCTGAGCAAACTGCTGACGCTATATAATTCCTGTATAATAATAATATAATGCAACAAAATACTGGTGTAGTACAAAACACTTCCACTGAAAAGTACCGTATTTAGATAATCACTTGAGAAAATGCAAAATACTCACGCTCTTTCCATATACGGTGATGTGACCCCTCCCAGGTCCATGATTGTTTCCTTAATATGATTATCCTGGTTATTTTTGCTTTTGAATTTTTTCCATTCTTCTTTTTTTTTTTCTTTTTTCATCTAATATTTTTTTTTTTTTTATTTGTTTATTTACTTGTTTTTATTGATTCCTATTGCATTCTTATTTTATTTTTTCATAACTCCTATTACATACAATTTTTGCTTGGTGTTTACATAGTTTGTTGTGTTTATTTACTATTATCATTCTATTTGTATTTTTCATTTGTTGATTTGTTCTTTTTTGACGTTGACATTTTTCATCGGTAAAACATTTGAACCAGCATTTCTGTGATTACAATGTAATCTTTCTATCTTTTTTTTTATTTGTTGCCACTGATCTGCCGAGCTGGTTCCTTATGGTTCGATATGGTTCCGTGTGCAGTGCGCAGGCGCAATCCGAGCCAACGCAAATCTCCGAGCGGGAACAGCTGTAGATGCGCTCACTCCCGATGCCTTATAGTACACGCCGCCGATGCTTGGTAATACACGCCGCCGCTCTATACAGCAAGGGGGCAGGAAGGGGCGGATGTGATATTGAATATTAAATTTTTTTGATTGGTTCTACATGCCTCTATAGAGCAAGGGGGCAGGAAGGGGCGGATGTGATATTAAACAATACATTTTTTTTGATTGGTTATACACGCCTCTATGCGGCAAACATAAGCGAGCGCATTAACAGCTGACGATCAGCCGTTGAGTTCAGCTATTATCGTGGCCTCTTACTGCGCATGCGCGGAGTCTGCCCAGTCGGTTTCCAGGACCTATCCGATGGCGGAACCAGATCGATAAGACACCACCACAGACTGCCAGCGGACTTTCGGTTTTGGAATGTTTTGCTTCCCTGATCACTTTGTATCAGAGGTGTTATTCTATCCCTAGTTTTCCTTCCACCCAGCACACTGGCAGTCTGTTTTTCCGCCCCATGCTTTTTCTCCCTTCCCTTGCTTTGAAAAGAATAATAGGGGCTGCTATGTGCAAACCCACTGAGCAGAGCAGATAAGTATAATTAGTTTATTTTAATAAAAAAAAAAAAAAAACATTTTCAGTACTTCTTGTGCTTGTTGAAAGTCTGCTGAAGCCTGCTAGCAGCTTGATAAAGTGGCAATCAACTCTCCTATTCTCCACAAACTGGAGATGAAAGCTCTGCAAGTGATTTGTCAAAGCTTTGCGACTCCTATTTAAACTGAATCCCGTGTGAAACATGCCTTATAAACCATATGCTGATATAAAGATTTATTCTTTAATATATTTGATGCCATCTGCCACATTCCATATCTGCTGTATGAGTTAAATGGCATGCTTCTATATTCAGTACCAGTGATCCAGAAATACATACATTTATTTTAATAACTCCTTCTCTTACACGTGCATGATTTGTATATATGACTCAAGCACAAATGCAATGATTTGTTGATCTAAATAAGTGAGGGATGAAGTCATTGGTTTGGAGGTTCTAGTTAGGGCATGTTGCCTGCCTCTATTCAGATATGTTAAGGATGTGTTTAATTGCTCAAAGGGCTTGTCATTTTTTTTTCCATCAAATTTTCAAAGTAGATGATAACAGATTCTTGCAAATATACTCTGTGCAACATTCAAGGCTTAGGCCCCTTTCACACGGGCGGAAAGGTAAAAAAACATCTGATAGCACTGCCCCACCCCCGAGCCCCCGTTTTACTTACCTCTCCACTCGAAAGTCCCGTGCGCGTTCTCATCATCCTATTCGGTTCCCAGCCTGGTCGTTGATTGGCTAGGCTGGGCGGATTGATAGCAGCGCAGCCATTCATGCGAGGGAGCTCGCATGAACGTGGAAAGCTTTTGCGAGGAGGAGCCAAGACAGCCGCCGAGGGACCCCAGAAGACACGGATCGGGGCCACTCTGTGCAAAACGAACTGCACAGCGGAGGGAAGTATAACATATTTGTTATTTTTAATCAAAAAATGTTTTGCCTTTAGTGTCCCTTTAAGTCCAAAGTCAGCCCAGCCCTCTACCAGGAAATTCTAGAGTACTTCATGCTTCCCTCTGCTGACCATCTTTATGGAGATGCTGATTTCATTTTTCAGAAGGATTTGGCACCTGCCCACACTACTAAAAGTACCAATACCTGGTTAATGATTGTGGGATTACTGTGCTTGATTGGCCAGCAAACATGCCCGACCTAAACCCCATAGAAAATCTGTGGGGAATTGTTAAGAGGAAGATGAGACACCAGACCCAACAATGCAGATGAGCTGAAAGCCACTATCAAATCAACCTGGGCTTCCACAACACCTCAGCAGTGTCACATGCTGACCACCTCCATGTCATGCCTCAATAATGCAGTAATTCATGAAAAAGGAGCCCCGTACAATTATTAAGTGCATACTATACTTTAAAAAAGTTGAATTTTGAGTTTTCCTCAAAAAAATGCGTTCGTACGACCGCTGTGCAAATAGTGTGACATAAAGTATGCCATTTTATTCTCTAGGGTGTCTGGAAAAAAATATATAATGTTTGGAAGTTCTAAGTAATTTTCTAGCAAATAAACCTGATTTTAACTTGTAAACAACAAGTTTGAAAAAATAGACCTGGTCCTTAACCACTTAAGACCCGGACCTTTAGGCAGCTAAAGGACCCAGGCAGTTTTTGCGATTCGGCAGTGCGTCGCTTTAACTGACAATTGCGCGGTCGTGCAACGTGGCTCCCAAACAAAATTGGCGTCCTTTTTTCCCCACAAATAGAGCTTTCTTTTGGTGGTATTTGATCACCTCTGCGGTTTTTATTTTTTGCACTATAAACAAAAATAGAGTGACAATTTTGAAAAAAATGCAATATTTTTTACTTTTTGCTATAATATCCCCCAAAAATATATAACAAAAAAATTATTTTCCTCAGTTTAGGCCGATACGTATTCTTCTACCTATTTTTGGTAAAAAAAAAATCGCAATAAGCGTTTATCGATTGGTTTGCGCAAAATTTATAGCGTTTACAAAATAGGGGATAGTTTTATTGCATTTTTTTTTTTTACTACTAATGGTGGCGATCAGCGATTTTTTTTTTTTTGTGACTGCGACATTATGGCGGACACTTCAGACGATTTTGACACATTTTTGGGACCATTGTCATTTTCACAGCAAAAAATGCATTAAAAATACATTGTTTACTGTGAAAATGACAATTGTAGTTTGGGAGTTAACCACTAGGGGGCGCTGAAGGGGTTATGTGTGACCTCATCTGTGTTTCTAACTGTAGGGGGTGTGGCTGTAGGTGTGACATCATTGATTGTGATTCCCTATAAAAGGGAACACACAATCAATGCGGGCGCCACAGTGAAGAACGGGGAAGCTGTGTTTACACACAGCTCTCCCCGTTCTTCAGCTCCGGAGACCGATCGCGGGACTCCAGCGGCGATCGGGTCCGCGAGTACCGGTCACGGAGCTTCGGACCGGGCTGCGGGAGCGTGCCCGCGACCCTCGGCTGGGCACTAACAGAGGACGTACCTGTACGTGCATGTGCCCAGCCGTGCCATTCTGCCGACGTAAATTTTTTTCGTTATTTTCTAAATAGGTTCTTTTAGTTTAACCACTTAAAGGGGTTGTAAAGGTTTTTTTTTTTTCTCAATAGATTCCTTTAAGCTAGTGCATTGTTGGTTCACTTACCTTTTCCTTCAATTTCCCTTCTATATGTTTTTTTTTTCTTTGTTTTCTGAATTTCTCACTTCCTGTTTCTCCTCAGTAAGCTGTTCTGGCTGACTAACCCCCAGCCAGAACAGCTCGGATGATGGTGGAAAGCTTACTGAAGAGAAACAGGAAGTGAGAAATTCAGACAAAGAAAAAAAACATTTATAAAAGGGATGTGAGAAGGAAAAGGTAAGTGAACCAACAATGCACTAGCTTAAAGGAACCTATTTAGAAAAAAAAAAAACCTTTACAACCCCTTTAAGCGGTTAAACTAAAGTTTCTATTGGTCTTTAGGTGGACCTGATAAATAATAATAGTCTATGCCATGTAATAAGGCTTGCAACTTTTTTGAAACTTGACCAACTATGTACTTTTTAATAAAAACAGAGGGCCAGATTCACCAAAGAGATACGACGGCGTTTCTCCTGATACGCCATCGTATCTCTGTTTCTATCTATGCGACTGATTCATAGAATCAGTTACGCATAGATATTCCTAAGATTCGACAGGTGTAATAATTTTACACTGTCGGATCTTAGGATGCAGTACCGCGGCCGCCGCTGGGGGGAGTTTGCGTCGTAAACCAGGGTCGGGTATGCAAATTAGGAGTTACGGCGGATCCACAGTGGTTTTTCGCGTTCGCTACGTCGCCGCTAGTCTAGTTTCCCGTCGCAAAGTTAGTCGTTTTTTTTTTGGTGCCCTAACTTTAGTCAGCAAGTGTATTGCTGTCTAAAGTATGGCCATGGTTCCCGCGTCGAAATTCAAAATTTAACGTCGTTTGCGTAAGCCGTCCGGGAATACGGAAGTACGCTACGCGCGTCGCCGTTCAAAAAAATGACGTCACGGCGCGCAAAGCACGGCGGGAGTTAGGAAACGGAGCATGCACAGTAGGTCCGGCGCGGGAGCGCGCCTAATTTAGTGCTTGGTGAATCAGGCACTTGCGATGAAAAATTGCGGCGGTGTAACGTATCTAGGATACGTTACGCCGCCGCGATTCTACGTGAATCTGGCCCATAATGTTTAGCCCAGAAAAAGGAAAACTGATAAAGTGTAATTATAATGCAATATAGTTATTTTTTCTTAAAAACAAAAAACAAACTCCTGACTCGTTTGCAGTTAAATGCAGCCACTGAAAGCCGTGTGGATTTACTGCACGCTGGTGAATGAAATTACACTTCAATGCCTAGCTGACCCTAAAATTGTCACAGGCAAAACAGTGCAAGTGAGAGGCCTCTGGGGGAGCTACAGACTCAGGTTTCCTGCTATACCGCACATCCCCTCCCCCTCCTCACAATAACGTAAACAGACACTAATAAATTGACATTTTCATGCCATAAGGGGACATTTTATTGATTTAGCTGTTGGATGGAATAGGTAAATTGATGAAAAAATAGCTATGGCTTTAAAACTAAAATAAAAAATCGACTTTTTATTGCTGCCCCGCTAAATCGTGTAAATACCTGTTGATCCAGCAAGGAGAACTGTTGTCTATCTGCTACGTTGGATAAGGTGACACCGTGCATGCCCAGCTGAAATCACAGCAGTGTTGTCACACTTTCAGCCATTGTGCCTGCTTCCACTACAGCAGTATCTGATTTGTATAGAATATAAACAAAAAAGTCAGTGCTACTACCCATACATCACATGAAAAGCAGAACTCCCGGGTGCTCGATCCACAGTCGCTGGCTGCGTAGAATAATGAGGAAAAAAGATGATCGGTCGTTGCTCTTAAATAATAGACGTATTTTTTGACAAGCAACAGTAGACAAACGCAATAGGAAAGATTGATATGTTTCAGCCTATAAGGCCTTAGTCATAGCCACAGTTAAAAAAAAAAAATCAACTAAGAATGGAAAGGGGGCATTAATTAGTGCCCACATCATGGGATTGTGGCCGGCGGAACAACCATGAATTTAAAAAAAAAAAAAAAAAATGGTCAACTAGAAGTACTGTAGCTGGCAGCTTGGGCGGGAAAAACGTGACTTTCAGAGGCTGAGGCATGTTGCTGGGCAAAATAGGCTTCTGAGTCACGTGTTTCCCGGGCTTTTAGCAGGTGTTCAAACTCACGTGTTTCCCGGGCTTTCTGCATGTGTTTAAAATCACATGTTTCCCGGGCTTTGTACACGTGCGGGGGGCTATATAAGCCCACTGCTCTGAAGGTTTTTTCATTCAGGGCCTAGTACGGCATAGTGTGCTTCCCCTCCCTCCCTCCCTGTCGCAGCACCTTATGTGGTATGTCACCCTTAAAATCAAGGGGGGACTTTGTATTTATTAGTTATGGTATTCGCTCGAGTTCTATGACTGAGCGAGATCTTAAGAGATGATTAAAGTTTGGAAAATGTTATATTAAGAATTTAAATAATATTAAAAATGTTACTATTAGAATTTTAGTAATATTAAATGGAATATTTATGATTATATAGATTTATTTATACCAATAACGGTGCCGCGGCCATTTCTATTACCAAAAAAAAAAAAAAAAAAATTTGTAATAAATTATTTATTTATTCAATAAAGTTATTTAAATTATTTTGGTCTATGTTTTATTCAAATCATTAGAAGTTAAGTTGTCTGGTACGGCCTACACTCCCATGTACACTATGTTGTCAAAAGTATTGGGATGCCTGCCTTTACATACAAATGAACTTTAACCGCTTAACGACCGCCGCATGTACATCTACGTCCACAGAATGGCACGTACAGGCAGATTTCCGACCCCCGCTACATGCGGCGGTCGGAAATCGTCAGGGAGCGATCCGGGACGAGGGCGCAGGTATTCGTTTATAGCCGCCCCCTCGCGATCGCTCCCCGGAGCTGAAGAACGGGGAGAGCCGTATGTAAACACGGCTTCCCCGTGCTTCACTGTGGCGGCTGCATCGATCCCTTTTATAGGGAGACACAATCGATGACGTCGGACCTACAGCCTCACCCCCCTACAGTTGTAAACACACACTAGGTGAAACTTAACTCCTTCAGCGCCCCCTGTGGTTAACTCCCAAACTGCAACTGTCATTTTCACAATAAACAATGCAATTTAAATGCATTTTTTGCTGTGAAAATGACAATGGTCCCAAAAATGTGTCAAAATTGTCCAAAGTGTCCGCCATAATGTCGCAGTCACGAAAAAAATCGCTGATCGCCGCCATTAGTAGTAAAAAAAAAAAAAAAAGGAATAGAACTATCCCCTATTTTGTAAACGCTTTAAATTTTGCGCAAACCAATCGATAAGCGCTTATTGCGATTTTTTTTTTTTACCAAAAATAGGTAGAAGAATACGTATCGGCCTAAACTGAGGGGAAAATTTTTTTTATATGTTTTTGGGGGGATATTTATTATAGCAAAAAGTAAAAAATATAGCATTTTTTTCCGAAATTGTCGCTCTATTTTTGTTTATAGCGCAAAAAATAAAAACCGCAGAGGTGATCAAATGCCACCAAAAGAAAGCTCTATTTGTGGGAAAAAAAGGACGTCAATTTTGTTTGGGAGCCACGTCGCACGACCGCGCAATTGTCTGTTAAAGCGACGCAGTGCCGAATCGCAAAACCTGGCCTGGGCATTTAGCTGCCTAAAGGTCCGGGGCTTAAGTGGTTAATGGCACCCCAGTCTTAGTCCGTAGGGTTCAATATTGAGTTGGCCCACCTTTGCATCTATAACAGCTTCAGCTCTTCTGGGAAGGCTGTCCACAAGGTTTAGGAGTGTGTCTATGGGAATGTTTGACCGTTTTCCAGAGGCACTTTTGTGAGGTCAGGCACTGGTGAGGCTCTTCCATGTCTGTATGGACCTTGCTTGTGCACTGGTGTGCAGTCATGTTGGAACAGGAAGGGGTCATCCCCAAACTGCCTTAAGAGTTCCCTTCACTGGGACTAAGGGGCCAAGCCCAACCCCAGAAAAACAATCCCACACCATAATCCCCCCTCCACCAAATGATTTGGACCAGTGCACAAAGCAAGGTCCATAAAGACATGGATTAGTGAGTTTGGAGTGGAGGAACGCTACTGGCCTTCACAGAGTCCTGACCTTAACCATTGGGATGAATTAGAGTGGAGACTGGGAGCCAGGCCTTCTTGTCCACATCAGGGCCTGACCTCACAAATACACTTCTGGAAGAATGGTCAAACATTCCCATAGACACACCCCTAAACCGTGTGGACAGCCTTCCCAGAAGAGTTGAAGCTGTTATAGCTGCAAAGGGTGGGACAACTCAATATTGAACCCTACAGACTAAGACTGGGATGACATTAAAGTTCATGTGCGTATAAAGGCATGTGTCCCAATACTTTTGAAAATATAATGTATGTAGGCTGTCATTGTTGTCCTCTTGCTTTAAAAATGCTAGTCCTTGTCTAGTTCAGTGCCAAGACAAGATCATCCAGTGCCCAGGCAAAAGATGCCAAATTGTGCCCCCCCTTAATTATGTGTAAGCCTATGAGGAGGGGGAGAGAGAGCACAACCTGCTCCCCGTCCAGGCTCTCTTCTCTCCTTGTCGCTTCCAGGGATGGGCTGACAGAAGTAGTGACAACTCAGCCTTATAGTAAAAGGAACCTGTGGTACCCCCATCCCTACAATACACACTGCGCCCATGGCCGCCTCTCCCTTCTGCCCACCCCTTGTCCTGGCCCTGCTGTGGCTTCAATGCTTTCTGAAAAGCGGGACTCGCGACAAGTATACAGTTATAACCTCACTGGCTGTGCTTATTTCAGGCGTGTCACTTAGAAGGTACTGAGGCCAAAGACAACCAGGCAGCTAGCATTTTCAGAATGAGGTCTGCAATGTCAGCCTTGTTTAAAGTAACCCTCTATAAGAGCTATGGAGGCTGCCATTGCTGACCTATCCTGATAGTATTAGCTGTTTAAGATCTTAATATTTTTTCAGCCACTGACCTGGGAAATGCGTGCAATCACTGAAGTCAGAACTCTGATCTGTGTACTTGTTCCAGGTTAGTGACTCAGAAAATTGTGAAAGCAATTATTCAGCATGACAGCCAGATGCCTAGCACAGGCTCATTCCTCCAGGAGTCATTCCACTTTAGAAACTTACTGAGGTAATTTCTCCACATGCCAGAACAGTATGGTCGCTGGGGACTCAGCAATCCACTTTAGCAGCATTAGCTACGTACAGTGAAGCCCCACACACACTATTAGATTTTCTGCAGATTTTTGTCTTCAGATTTACTAAAACCATGTAGTGTAAGGGCCTGCCTGATTACATACAAATTGAAACTCTTAAGGTTTGACCTCATATTATATGGTTTTTGTAAATCTGAAGACAAAAATCTGCAGAAAATCTAATAGTGTGTTTGGGGTCTTAAGCCTCGTGCACACGATACAATTGTTGGCCAACCGAGTGTCTGATTTTTGTCAAAAGGGCGTGTGCCAGGATCTTGTCTTGCATACTAACGTTACACAATTGTCGTGCCACAAACCCGAACGCAGTGACGTACTACAAGGAATTTCAGCTTTAGGTCACCCTTTAGGTCCCTTCTGCTAATTTCGTGTTTGGTGAGCATTGATTCCGAGCATGCATGTTTGTACTTTTGACTTTTGTGTGACTAATTTGTGTAGTGACCATACGAATATCTGACGTCAAACCGTTTTCTGTCAAAAATTTACTAGCCTGTCATCCAATATTTGTTGGCCGAAAATTGGACAACAAGGAGCGAACTAACGGTAAGATTTTAGGACAACAGTCTGTCAACAGACAGTCCCCTGCCAACAATCGAAATTGTGTGCATGAGGCTTAAAGGGGTTGTAAAGACAAAAATATTTTCCTCTTTAATTAAAGTCTGACAGTAGCTGATAAAGTAAAAAGTAATGTTTTGCATTATAACTAGTTTAAAACCTTTTCGAAATCGAGCGGTTTTATTCACCTCCGTCACTCCTGAATCGTTATTCTCACTGACTTCCTGGTTTGCGGTGCGCATTCATTCTTGCTACATCACGGCCTAATGGGAACTACAGTTGCCATTAGGCTTAGCCTCCATGCCTGTGAGGGATAAGAGAGCATCTTCACGCAGGGCTGTAGTCATAGGGAGGGGGTGAGCACATTCTGCTTTCCACCATGCAAAACAGCTCAGATGCTGGTGGAAAGCAAGAAGAGGAGAGACAGGAAATGGCATTTTCAAACCTGGATTACTGTATTTTGGAGGTCAAAAGGAAAAACGAGGTAAGTGATATTTAAATGCTCTAGCTTACAGCAATCAATTATAATAATTAAAAAATTAACCTTTAGTGTTCCTTTAAGTGTTGGCTTTAGACAGGCTAGGAGAAACCTCTTATTTTTTTTTCTTTTTGCACATGCACAAAGCACTTTACACTCCCAGAATTAAGGTTCTCAGGCCTCCCATGGGGCAGTCAGGTTCTCTCCTTCTCATGGGGTCTCCCTTCAGGGAATCCCCACCTAATACTTGGGCGAATCTTGCTTTGGTAGGTCTCCCAAAGAATGGATTTAGCTGGGTAAACCATGAGTACCTTGTCCCCGTCAGGAGTTTTGAGCCCCAGGGGTTCAGGACTAGGTTCCTTTCTCTTCGGAGGAGAACCATACACTGTGTGAAATATTATTAGGAAAGTTTTTTTTTTTTTTTTTTTATGCTCAATTTCATTATTGCTCTCTGTCAATCCAAAATGTTAATGAGCATTAAACCTTAAAATTTAAAGTGGTTGTAAAGGCAGAAGTTTTTTTTTTATCTTAATGCATTCTATACATTAAGATAAAAAACACTTCTGTGTGTAGCAGCCCCCCTTTATCTCAGCCCCCTCTCTTTTCAGTAATGTACACAAGTGCCTTGGCCGTCCGGGACTCTCCCTCTTGATTGGCTGAGACACAGCAGCAGTGCCACTGCTGTCAATCAAAGTCAGTTGGCCAATCAGGAGAGAGAGAGGGAGCGGGGCTGAACCACAGCTCCGTGTCTGAATGGCCACACAGAGCTGCGGCTTGGGTTCCCCCATAGCTAGCTGCTTGCTGGTGGGGTGGGAGCACTCGACAGGAGGGAGGGGGCCCGAAGCACTGAAGAGAGACCCGAGAAGAGGAGGATCCAGGCTGCTCTATGCAAATCCACGGCACAGAGCAGGTAAGTATAACATGTTAAATATAGCCAACCTTATTTTCAATCACAGTCATAAGCCTTCCATTTCAAATTTTTGTGCAACAGCAACCACAGCCTCCCAGACACTGTTCAGGCAGATGTACTGTTTTCCTTCACCGTAAATCTCCCGTTTAAGAAGGGCCCACAAGTTCTCAATAGGGTTTAGGTCAGATGAGGGAGGGGGCCATGCCATTATTATTTAGGCTGGGTTTGCAATATTGTGAATTGGATGCGGAGAAATTCTCATAGCCGAAATTCGCAGGAGCCGATTCACACATCTCCACAGCGGCTCCGATGCGAATTGCACAGAAGCCCTGTGCATCTTTTGGTCCATTTCAGGTCCGATTTCAGCCAAAAATTCAGGCTGGAATCAGACCTGATATGGTGAATGGAGATACACCGGACCCCTGCTGTGAGCTGCTGCGTTCTATACTGTTAACCCAGCCTTAAAAGGGTTGTTAAGGTTTGTTTTTTATTTTCTAAATAGGTTCATTTAAGCCGGTGTTTTTCAACTCCAGTCCTCAAGGCACACCAAGAGGTCATGTTTTCAGGCATTCCCATTATTTTGAACAGGTGATTTGATCAGTTTCACTGCCTCAGGCTGGGTTCACACTACTACACTACTTTCATCCTACTTTGCTCTGTGTTCAATGTTTCCCTATGAGAGCGTCTTGTAGCGTCCTACACAAGTTGGTCCGACTTTGAAAATGCTCCCTGTACTACTTTTGGTCCTACATTGATCCTACTTCAGGCCCATTGAATATCATTGAAGTCGGACCAAAGTAGTATCCTGTTCATGAAAGTAGGATGGATGTAGGACCGATGTAGGATAAATGTAGGACCAATGTAGCAGAGCAAAGTAGGATGAAAGTAGTGTAGTAGTGTGAACCCAGCCTAAGTAATCACCATAGTCGTTTCATCTAAAGGAAATCCTGAAAACATGACCTGTTGGTGTGCCTTGAGGACTGGAGTTGAAAAACACTGATTTAAGCTAGTGCATTGTTGGTTCACTTACCCTTTCCTTCAATTTCCCTTCTAAATGTTTTTTTTTCTTTGTCTGAATTTCTCACTTCCTGTTCCTCAGTAAACTTGCCCTCATTATCCGAGACATTCTGGCTGGGGGTTAGTCAAACAGAACAGCTTACTGAGGAGAAACAGGAAGTGAGAAATTCAGACAAAGAAAAAAAACATTTAACGGTCCTTTCACACGTGCGGACCGTTTTTTAGATCAGTTTTTTATCATCAGTTGATCTGTTTTTCATCCATTTTTCATCAGTTCTCATCCGTTTTTTCATCCGTTTTTTCATCCGTTTTTCATCCGTTTTTCATCCGTTTTTTTTTGTTAGAACTTTATTTTTATTACATATTTTGATGAAAAACGTATGTTGGCGGATCGGATGTTAAAACGGATTAAACGGATGTTAAACGGTTAAACGTCCGCTAACATCCGTTTTTCGTCTGTTCCGTTTTTTTGACGGAAGAACAATAGGGTTTTCTTCCGTTCAAAAAAACGGAGCTTAACGGAGACGGATGTTAACGGACGTTAGCGCATGCTCATCCAATAACGTACGCTATCCTATTGGAAAGCATTGCAAGTCCGTAAACGGACGTATGAAAAAAACAGACGAACGGTCCGCACGTGTGAAAGGACCCTTAAAGGGAAATTAAAGGGAAAAGGTAAGTGAACCAACAATGCACTAGCTTAAAGGAACCTATTTAGAAAATTAAAAAAACAAACCTTTATAACCCCTTTAATCTTTAAGGCCTTTACTGGCTAGTCATGCAGTGGAGCATTGCCCTGCATAAATATCATGGTCTTCTTGAAAGATGCAGACTTTTTCCTGTACCACTACTTGAAGCAAGTGTCTTCTAAAATCTGGCAGTAGGTTTGGGAGTTGATTTTGAGTCCATCTTCAACTCAAAAAGGTCCAACTAGCTCAATTTTAATAATACCAGCCCATACCAGTACCCCACCTCCACCATGCTGGCGTCTGAGTCAAAGTGAAGCTCTGCGCCCGTTACTGATCCAGCCACAGACCCATCCATCTTGTCCCTCAAGAGTCACTCTCATCCCATCAGTCCATAAAACCTTTAAAAAAAAAAATCTGTCTTCAGATATTTCTTGGCCCAGTCTTGACCTTTCAACTTATGTGTCATGTTTAGTGGTGGTCAGGTTTCAGCCTTCCTTTCCTTGGCCATGTATCTGAGCAATGAACACAGGAGGGTTAATGTTTATACAGCTTGGAGTAGGACAATATGCATAAAAATTATGATTTGGTCAAAATGCTCACTTGACTAATAATTGTGTGCACAGTGTATGTTATACCCTGTGTGCTTTTTGTAAGCTCACTTTATTGCACCGGGTGCTAAAAAAACAAAACAACCTTCCCTCTGCTGCCAGGAAAAAGAGCATTGCTATTTCCCATCCCTCCAACACTAATGAACAGTCAGTATTTTTGTCAATTAATACTAGGTGGGTTCTGATTAGCCAAATTGGAGATTGTGACGACATCCCCGCCACAAAACCTTGACCAATCAGAGTCTGCCTAGTATTTATTGACTAAAACAGAATGTGGTTCATGAGTGGCAAACAGACAGGAGAAGTCAACAGCAGAGGGAAGCTTCTCCTAGTCCTCGGAAAGCCGAAACCGATTACAATATATAGCTTATGCTACTCCGGTGGCGTCCCCAGAGCCATATAGTTATGGCATATAGAGAAATTACTTTATACAAGTGAAATGATTTCTGGAGTTCTTCTTTAAGGTTGACTTTAAAGTGGAGCTTCACCCAAAAAATTAATTTTTAACAGTAGATTGGGCCTAATTACGGGAAGCAGAATCGGGTGTTTTGATTAAAATCAATGCAGTACTTCTTTTTTGAGATAGATGTTCTCCCGCCGCTTCCGGGTATGGGCTGCAGGACTGGGCGTTCCTATTTGATTAACAGCCTTCCGACCGTCGCATACAGCGCGTCACGAGTTTCCGAAAGTAGCCGAACGTCGGTGCGCAGGCGCCGTATATCGCCGCACCGACGTTCGGCAACTCGTGACGCGCTGTATGCGACCGTCGGAAGGCTGTCAATCAAATAAGAACGCCCAGTCCCGAAGACCATACCCGTAAGCGGCGGGAGAACATCTATCTCAAAAAAGGTAAGTACTGCATTGATTTTAATCAAAACACCCGATTCTGCTTCACGTAATTAGGCCCAATCTACTGTTAAAAAAAAAATTTCGGGTGAACTCCCGCTTTAAACTACCTGCCTTTCTTTCTTTTTTTTTTTTTGGTCAAGAAAAAAATCAAACTTAGTTCACTAAAGAACAAAGCGTAAGCAGTTCAAAACAGGAAATACAATCTATTTGGAAACAGGAGGTTTAATTATCAGTTTGATCTCCACTGTTGCATGAAGAGTCCCTCAGTAACACAATGCAGATGATTAATCATGCTTCTTTACCTATCATTTCCAATTGGACACCTGATCTGGATGCAAAGTACAGCTGTGCATGGAGGATCTAATCGACACACTTGTAGAACAGGTAACTTTATACCACAAACCGCTATGTACAATAAAGTTCCTATGCACTGACAGAACCAAACTCTAGGCAGGGTAACCTCTTGCTGACCACGTAACACATATGTTCAGCTGCAGGGAGGGTAAGCCTTAGCCCACACACCGCATATGTCTGTCTGTGGCGACTGAGGTTTCTGTTCTATAAGCAAGTTCTCCACATGATTCCAGAATACACAGACAGATCTCAGTCTCTGTTTATGATCTGGAGACAATAGGGCAGGCTCCTGATAATGTCTCCCTTTCTGAGTTTCATAAACAAAGTAACCTAGCTATTAGATTGTGTTGGATATTATTTGTTACAAACTTTATTAAAGACAGTCCATATCTTGGATAAAACTATAACACACTTCCTGTGCTAGAGTGAAAATCCTCACTTACTGCATCTGTATCTATGGAGGGACAGTGCTGCCTGTCACGACAAGACTACGACTACAGAACACCCCCTCATCTTCATGAAATTGACCAAGGTGTACTGTAATTTACAGAGGTGACCTGGAAAGACTGAGGCTGGGTTCCCCCCTTTGTGCAGCCGTGAGTTTGTGCTTGGGATAAGGTGTGTGTCTGTTCACTGGTTTAGATGCGATTCAGGTCCAAATTTTTGCCTAAATTTGCACCTGAACTGGACCAAAACACACACCGGACACTTTTTTAGTCTGGACAGCGACAGTGGTCTGCCCAGTGTCCTGCATGCAACCAAAAAAGGGGTTTTAGATCAGCTAGAAAATGGCGATAATAAATTATAATCACTTGAGCGATAGTGATTTGTGGGTAAATTCGTCATCAAACACTGAAAGTAATGACGGCAACAATTCTGCAACTGAGCAAATTTCAGTGTCTTTGATTTCAGAGGCGCATTGCGGGCGGTATTGCCGCGTTTTGCCATTGTTTTAAATGGGAAGGTGCGGTGAAGGAGCGGTATACATGCCGCTCCTCTCACCGCTCCAAAGATGCTCCCGCCAGCGCATCACCAAAGTGTGAAAGCCCTCGGGCTTTCACATTGAGTAGGCAGTGAAGGAGTTTTTCAGGCGGTATAGCAGCGCTATTTTTAGCGCTGTACCGCCTGAAAAACTCCTCAGTGTGAAAGGGGTCTTATTTCCAAGAATTACAGGCCTACAATATAAAACGCCAAATTTCCAAGCAAAATAATTGTACTGCTTTCAGCACCAAAAATCTGACATAATCATACCGACAGGGAGGTTAATAATCTTGTAATGAACTAGAGAAGCAACCCATGTGGGATTACATTTGGGTTTATTTCTTTGGGAGGGGTTGTCATGGAATTTTGTATTCTGTTTAGGAAGTGTTGTTGAAGGCGTTTCAATGTTTTGGGGAAGCTTTTGTTATCTATGGTTTGTTACCTGGTGGTCGGGGGATGGGTGTGCCAGACTTAGACATTTAAAAAGATTTCAGCTATCCTGACAGGGGGTCTTCCTGTGGAATGTAAATAGGCGGAGGGGGCAGTGCATGGTGTTGAAGTGATCCAGACAGAGACATGCCGTGGAAAGTCTGGATCTACACAAATGAGAAAAGTGTTTTGTAATTATTAGCTGAGTGTGAATAAGAATGGATTTCTGGGCCTGAAATCTCACTCCAGTTTCATGATCCTTGACACCAACATTTCTGGTTTCTGAAATATGTTATCTCTTCAAAAACACAGATACAATACAGGCAATGTACAGATACTAGGGCTGCTAGTGACTGCTGTTCAAAGATCTCCTCCAATCTACCAGTTCATCAGAAAAATACATTACCTCACCAGGTTCAAAGGTTAACAAGGCTTTGGGCATTATATTGAGGTCATAAAGAACATATGTTTTGGAGTAGAGCTAAGCAAATGGCCAAAAAAATAGGCATGTGATACAGCGTAAATACTATTATCACTGGTGTCAGTAATACTTATCTTGGATAAAATTGTCTAAAGCTGGGAATACACCAGCAGGTTGAACAAAAAACCTTACAGATCCCCACATCAATGCAAGGGATGTGGATGCAGGGTTCTCCCCCCACTGTGCTATTGTATTCTGACAGTGGGGACTCCCCCCTCCATCAGAATACACTGATCAGCTGCTGGTTTTCCAACAGGACCGTTGGACCTGCTTCTGTTGATCAGTCAGGACTACGCACATACCGAAATTCCTGATAAACCGTCTGAATTACAAAACGTGTATTTCAACCTATACACCCAGTTATATGTCAACCATAACTATCTACTGTGAGCCCAGACCAATTCAATGTCCATCTGCATAATTTGAATGTGAGCTTGGGTGCCAAAACAAAGTGAATATGTGACAAGGCTACAAACACCCATGTATTTACATAAAACAAGCAGAAAAATTGTGTACTTGCCCTCACCCACCCTTTCCCTGACCTAAATGCCCCCATCCTTGAGCTCCCACGGCTACATACTTACCATGATCCAGGGCATTGCAGCCTTCTGTTTACTGGCCGTCCGTCCTTGCCTTAAAGCCCCTAGACTTCTATGGAGCTCTGACACAAGGCTAGAGATGCTCAGGTGATAGCCCCTTAGAAGTCAATGGGGACCTATTTTTTGCAAGAATGGCCAGCAAACAGAAGACTCTCAGAACACAATGTAATCGCCAAGTAAGGCAGACCATACATCATGCAATTTGCATTGGTTAAAGGAAAGAAAATTGCTTGATTCCCCCCATAAAGATGGTGGAATCCCTCCCGCAGGGTTATTTGTGTTCTGCCGGCAGTGGAGTGGGGAGCCTACAATGATCACTGCTGGCAGCTATAGCCACTGGTAGTGATCGGGTGAAAAAAAACATTTGATTTGTCTATGGGCAGGCTGGTTCCTGCTGAACCTGCCGAATTTTGATCCATCTATGGCCGGCTTCGGTATGCATCTGTTCAGGAGGAAGGGGAGACATGTAACATCTAGGAGGCAAACATCACAGTCCCAAGTATCTCGAAAAGAACAAAAATGTCCACACATGAAAATTAATAAAATTGAATGCAGCCAGTCACAAAACCATATATTCAATGAATTTGCGTATAAAAGAGAATACTGTATGTAACAATGCTGAAAGGTTAGCAGTGTAACCATTCCAACCAGGCCTATACCTGGTGGCCTGATAAATTAAGAAGACGAAAGGGAAATGAGACGAGAGACAGGGAGAAAAGTAAGGGGAGAAAAGGGAACAAGAACAAGGAAAGGAAAGAGAGAAAAGAAGAAGAGGAGTCCACGGGTTAGGACCAGGAGCGTATTCCCTCCCTTCTAGACTGTAAGCTCTAAAGAGCAGGGCCCTCTGATCCCTCCTGTATTGAATTGTATTGTAGGAGGAGCGTGGTATCAAATCTGAAAGGTTGAATATAGGCAACCCGCGGTTGCCAGACCCAAAGAGATTTATCATGGGTGTCAGAAAGGATAGTTGTCAGCTTTTCATTCACCATAATATCATTGAGCCCTGGTTCACACTGGGTACGATTTGGAACGATTTGAGATGCGATTTGACATGTCAAATCGCATCTCAAATCGGCGGCAATTGTCGGCAATGGCACTGTCCTAATCAGTGCGACAACGCATCTGCGATTTCAAAAAGTAGTTCCTGTACTACTTTTTGTGATTTCGGGCCGCGATTTACATTAAATTGCGGCCGAAATCGCGGCAAATCGCGGCAAAATCGCGGCCGCATCGCGCATTTTACCGCGATTTTAATTCGCAGCAGTGTGAACCTAGGCTCACACGATTTTTAACCAGCTCGAAACTAAGTATAGGTGTTTTCCATGCCCTTGCTTTAGTTAACTTATGCTGGCTATACACTATACCAGGGGCGTTGCTAGGTGCCAAAAAGACCAGGGGCTTCAACCCAGAAGCCAAGCCAAGCCGGGGGGGGGGGGATGCGTGCGCAGCCGGTGAAGTGGCGCAGGGTGACCTACCTGACACATACCCAGACCTACGTGAGTGTGTGTATGTGTCAGTACACACTGACATAACCTGCATACACTAACACTGACCTGTCCGGACTACACTGACCTGACCTGCATACACTACACTGACCTGACTACACTGACCTGCATTGCATACACTGACCTGACCTGCATACACTACACTGACCTGACTACACTGACCTGCATTGCATACACTGACCTGACCTGCATACACTACACTGACCTGACCTGCATTGCATACAATGACCTGACCTGACTACACTGACCTGACCACAATGACCTGACCACACTGACCTGACCTGACCACACTGACCTGCATTGCATACACTGACCTGACCTGCATTGCATACACAGACCTACATACACTGACCTGACCTACATACACTACACTGACTACACTGACCTGACCTGCATACACTACACTACACTGACCTGACCTGCATACACTACACTGACCTGACCTGCATACATTACACTGACCTAACCTGCATTGCATACACTGACCAGACCTGCATTGCATGCACTAACCTGACCTGCATACACAATCACTGACCTGACTACACTGACCTGCATTGCATACACTGACCTGACCTGCATTGCATACACTGACCTGACTACACTGACCTGCATTGCATACACTGACCTGACCTGCATTGCATACACTGACCTGACCTGCATTGCATACACTGACCTGACCTGCATACACTGACCTGACCTGCATACACTGACCTGACTTGCATACACTACACTGACCTGACCTGCATACACTGACCTGACCTGCATACACTACACTGACCTGACCTGACTACATTGACCTGACCACACTGACCTGACCTGCGTACACTGACCTGACTACACTGACTATACTGACCTGACTACAATAACCTGACCTGACTATACTGACCTGACCTGACTATACTGACCTGACCTGACCACACTACACTGACCTGACCACACTACACTGACCTGACCACACTACACTGACCTGACCTGCATACACTGACCTGACCTGCATACACTGACCTGACCTGCATACACTGACCTGACTACATTGACCTGACCACACTGACCTGATCACACTACACTGACCTGTCCTCACTACACTGACCTGACCTCACTACACTGACCTGACCTCACTACACTGACCTGCATACACTGACCTGACTACACTGACCTACATATATACACAACCATTGACGTTGTCACCTACCTCAGCCATGATGTGCCCGTCATAGCGATGGAGGGAGCCAAGGAGGAGACAGGAGAGGAGAGCCGCCGAGCAGGGAGTGGGGATGTGGCGTGGCAGGCAGGCAGTCGTGATGCCAGAGAAGAGGAGGCTCAGGAGCCGTGGAGAGCCTCCGAAGCAAGCGGGGATGTCGCATTGTGCGCCGGGCGCGGGCGGCATTGTAATTCCCGCCTTCTAAGCTTGCGGCGCCTATGATGGACGTCACACGTCCCGCGGTCCCGGATTGGACCAGTGGGATGTCCATCATAGGTGCTGCAGGCTCCAGAAGGCGGGACCTGCTCTGTCACTCGGCGGCGCTCGGAAACAAGATGGTCGCTCGGCGGCACTCGGGCTTATAGGTTAAATGCTTCATCGCCGAGACTTGGGGCTTTTCACCGACCCATTCAGGGCTCCAGCCTACCCAGCCCACCCCTAACAACGCCCCTGCACTATACTAAAAATCGGCCAAGCCCATTTTCCAAAAACGAACATTCGGCCGTGAGCGCAAAAGATAGTGCCATCATGTAATGACCGATAAATCATTCAGTGGACATAAATGAATGCATTTTTATTTTTTTTTACATATACCTAGTGCAGACAGTTCGGACGGGAAACACATTAACCTTTCAATTTGTCATTCGTTCAGCAGAAAATTTCAAAAATTGTCCCTCTTTTTTTGGCTCAAAAATATCCCAACGATTATCGATTTTGTGCCCATTAACTGCCCGAAAAACAAACGAACTGTCTAAATGACTGAATTTCGGTCGATTTTTCATATAGTGTATGGCCAGCATAAATTGCAATAAAAAGATGCAGCGCTAGCTGGTGCTCCGGACGAAGCAATGCTGCAATCGGTTTGCAAAGAAGAGCTTCATAGGGGTGATTAATTTGAGATTAATATGAACGCTGCGGAGAAGAGTGTAGACTCTGACCCACAATTACATTTTTCCAGTACAAAAATATGCATATAAATTTATTTCAGTGAACAGAAAAACAGTAAGTATAAAAGATGAGATTGTTGAGTAAATAAATATCAAATAAAGCCATTAAATTGCATGCACCCATACAACTGGCAAAAAAACTAAAATGTCCCATTGTGTACATGGGCAATGCTTCAATAACTTTAACAGCTGATATATTTAGCGTACCACTATAAATGGTGTCTGTTGTGTATGTTGTGAAACCTAATATGTGTTGCACAATCAGCAGTTATGTAGCCTCGTGTGTCCGAGGTGTGCCTATATGTTTATATGTGCATGCATGGGTAGGGAGGGGTGTTTTAAGGGTCCTTTAAAACATATACAATTTGAATTTTATTTTTGTTAATTGAATTTTAATATTTTTAACATGTTTATAACCTTGCAATCACAAAGAGGCTGTACTCTTCATCAGAGGTCTTTTCTGCTAAGTTTTCCTTGGGGCAAAGAGGTTTATTTACTAAAGCTAGAGAGGGAAAAAGTAGTCACAATTCTACAGAGAAACCAATCAGCTTCCAGGTTGTATTGCTAAAGCTTAATTAAACAAGCTGAGGTTAGAAGCCGATTGGTTTCTCTGCAGAACTGTGACTACTTTTGCCCTCTCTAGCTTTAGTAAATAAACCCCTATGTTTAAAAGAAGAGAAAGGTTCTGTTACTAACATATGCTCTGGGATAGTAAATATATTGTGCAAATGATTGCATATACATTTTCATTTACAGTATATGGATAACATATGCCTCTTGTTTTATAAACACAAAAGCGAATGTTTTCGTGAAAACAACTAAGGGAGTCCCTTAACATATGAACACCTAATAACCTTTCTTCCTTTCACGGCCTGGTGTTTGTATTCATGAAATCATTTACACGAATATCAGTCATCTGCATTGTAAAAGAAGGTATGCAGAGGTCTGTCTGCTTAGTATTACAAGACACACTCAGAGTTACACCGATCAGCCATAACATTAACCTCTTCACAACCACGTAACACATATGGGAAGTGGGCGCCGCATATATGTATTCCAATGTTTGTGCTAGAAGCACGCTCCATCATGCCCTTCCAGCATTGAGAATGCACTTTCGGTGACAGTTGCGGGCAGTGGCGGCTGGTTCTCAAAATTTTTTGGGGGGGACAAACGTAAAAAAAAAAAACATCAATTGCAGCCTCACTGTGCCTATCAATTGTCTCCACTGTGCCCATCAAACACAGCCACTGTGCCCATCAAACACAGCCACTGTGCCCATCAAACACAGCCACTGTGCCCATCAAACACAGCCACTGTGCCCATTAAACGCTGCCACTGTGCCATCAAACGCTGCCACTGACGCACCACCACTGCTCCAAATAGTGCAACAATATGTAATATTCAGTTGTACATAAAAAGTGAAAAGTTGTCCATGTGCAAAATAGAACTCAATCCTCATAATACAACACAAAAATTCAAAAACAGTCCATAAGTGCAAAACAATCCAATGATGGATTGATCTGTGCAGAATGAAAGTAAAGGGAGCCGTCACCAGCAGCTCCTTCACACTCAGGCTTCTGAGGCCGCGTACACACGATCGGTCAAAACCGATGAAAACAGACTGAAGGACCTTTTCATCGGTCCAAACCGATCGTGTGTGGGCCCCATCGGTCAGTTAACCTTCGGTCAAAAAATGTAGAACTTGCTTTAAAATTGAACCGATGGACGCCTAACCAATAGGTCAAAACCGATGGTTAGTATGCAAAAGCATCGGTTACAAATCCACGCATGCTCAGAATCAGGTCGACGCATGCTTGGAAGCATTAAACTTCGTTTTTTTCAGCACGTCGTTGTGTTTTACGTCACCGCGTTCTGACACGATCGGTTTTTAACCTATGGTGTGTAGGCACATCAGACCATCAGTCAGCTTCATCGGTTAACCGATGACAACGGTCCTTTGGACCGTTGTCATCGGATGGACTGATCGTGTGTACGCGGCCTAACCAGATGTCCAGGACCATAAATTATAATGGTAGCAGCAAGTTTATCCAGAAGGGTAACCGTCATATGGATCACAGATCTTATAAAGGAGACTCACTTATAAGAAAAACTCCCACAGTGAGGAGCCAGGAGTGCCGGTGGGGGCCCCCAGAAGAGGAGGATCGGGCCACCCAGAAGAGGAGGATCGGGGCCCTTCTGTGCAAAACCCTTACACAAAGCAGGTAAGTATAGATATGTTTGTTATTTTTGTTTATTTTTTAAATTGAACCTTTACATCCCATTTAAATAAAACCCACTATGCAATAAAGGGAAATACATCAAGGGTGTGAATAAGGTTCAGGAAGGCAGTCTTTTTTAATATGAAAGCAAAGTCAAGAACAAGGGGACATGACTTTAAACTAGAGGAAAGTTCAAAACAAATCTTAGAAAGTATTATTTTACTGAAAGGGTAGTTGATGATTGGAATACACTACCAACAGAGGTAGTGAGACAGTTAACAGCAATGGCTTCAAACATGCTTGGGGTAAACATAGATCTATAGTCAGACAACAAGGCTAATAATAAAAAGAAAAAACAAACAAACAGAAAATGGGCAGACTTGATGGACTACTTTTTTCTACTGTCACTTTTCTATGTTTCTATGTAAACAAATACTTGCTGAAAATAAAAGATACAAAGTATTATTTTTGTAAATTTTTGCTCCTTTTTTTTTTACCAAAGATAATAGAAGCTCCTTTTCCTAATTTTGCAAACTTGACAAATTTAAGTGGCAATGTTTGTGTGGTTGGAATATTTATTACAAATAACTTCAAAACTTCACCACCCGGGAAGAAAAGACTACTGTTTATTTATATACTTATATTCAGTATGCATTTATATGTAAGGGTTAAAGTGGTACTAAAGGTTCACGTTTAAAAAATAAAAATAACAAACATGTCATACTTACCTCCACTGTGCAGTTAGTTATGCACACAGTAGCCCCATTTGTCCTCTTCTGGGGTCCCACGGCGGCTCTTCCCCGCTATAGATAACCCCCTCTGAGAAGCTCTCTCCCAAGGGGGTTACCTTGCGGGCGCGATTCCGTGCCATACACTCAGCGTACATAGCCGCTGAGTGTATGACTTGGCCCCGCCCCCCGGTGCATTAAGGTGAAAAAACACAAGGCTTTACAACCCTTTTAAAGGAGTTGTAAAGCTTCAAAATCTTTTATTTTTTAAATAACAGACATGTTATACTTACCTCCACTGTGCAGCTCGTTTTGCACAGAGTGGCCCCGATCCACGTCTTCTGGGGTCCTGTCTCGGCTCCTCCCCGCTTCTGGTAACCCCCCCTGGGAAGCGCTCTCCTAAGGGGGTTACCTTGCGGGCGCGCTCCCGAGTCCTGTATCCGGCGTCAATAGCTGCTGACTACAGGACTCGGCTCTACACCATGGCCCTCGTATCATTGGAGTTGATTGACTCTATCCAATGAACAGCCGAAAAGAAAGCTTGTTCTCAACATGGGACTTTTGAGAGCTCAGGTAAGTAAACCGGGGGGCCAGTTAGCAGCAGGTGTTTTTTCACCTTAAAGGGGGTTGTTTTTTATGTTCTAAATAGGTTCCTTTAACCACTTTCTTACTGGGCACATATACCCCCTTTCTGCCCAGGCGAAATTTCAGCTTCCGACACTGCGTCGCTTTAACTGACAATTGCGCGGTCGTGCCACTTGGCTCCCAAACAAAATTTACGTCCTTTTTTTGGTGGTACTTGATCGCATGTGCGTTTTTTATTTTTTGTGCTATAAACAAAAAATGCGTCAATTTTGAAAAAAACACAATATTTTTTACTTTTTGCTATAATAAATATCCCATTAAAAAAAAAAATCTCAGTTTAGGCCGATACGTATTCTTCTACATATTTTTGGTAAAACAAATAAATAAATCGCAATAAGCGTATAGTGACTGGTTTGCGCAAAAGTTATAGCTCCTACAAAATATGGGACATAATTATGATTTTTTTTTACTAGGAATGGCGGCGATCTGCGATTTTTATTGGAACTGCGACATTATAGCGGACACATCGGACACTTTTGACACATTTTTGGGACCATTCACATTTATACTGCGATCAGTGCTATAAATATGCACTAATTACTGTGTAAATGTGACTGGCAGGGAAGGGGTTAAATGTGTAGACTAGTGAGTGATTCTAACTGCAGGGGGAGGGGACTGACTGGGGAGGTGACCGATCTGTGTCCCTATGTACAAGGGACACAGTATCGGTCTCCTCTCCCTGACAGGACGTGGATCTCTGTGTTTACACACAGAGATCCACGGTTCTGCTCAGTTACTGGGCGCCCCCTAGCGGCTTTAAAAGACGAGGACGTCATATGACGTCCTGTCAGAACAATTGAGCTACTGTGCCGCCGCCAATTGACGGCGGCCGGTAGTTGAGTGGTTAAGCTAGTGTATTGTTGGTTCACTTACCCTTTCCTTCGTTTTCTCTTCTAAATGTTTTTTTTTCTTTGTCTGAATTTCTCACTTCCTGTTCCTCCTCAGTAAGCTGTTCTAAATGACTTTCAACAGCTCGGATGATGGGGGCAAGTTTACTGAGGAGAAACAGGAAGTGAGAAATTCAGACAAAGAAAAAAACATTTAGAAGGGAAATCGAAGGAAAAGGGTAAGTGAACCAACAATGCACTAGCTTAAAGGAACCTATTTAGAAAATAAAAAACAAACCTTTACAACCTCTTTAATGCATAGGATTAAAGGATCACTAAAGGATTTTTTAAATTTTTTTTATAACAAACATGTTATACTTACCTCCACTGTGCAGCTCATTTTGCACTGAGTGGCCCCGAACCTGTATAACTTGCCCCCCCCCCAGACGCGCCGTGTAATTGGATGTGATTGACAGCAGCGCAAGCCAATGGCTGCGCTGCTTTCAATCAACCAATAAATGAGCCATGAAGGCGGCCGAGAAGCCAGCTCATTCACGGCGTAGGACTTTCAAGGGGTCAGGTAAGTAATCGGGGGGGGGGGGGGCGGTATTGTCGGATGTTTTTTCACCTTAATGCATAGAATGCATTAAGGTGAAAAGACCGGAGTTAGGCTTACCGGTAACTCTGTTTCTAGGAGTCTTCCAGGACAGCCTCTTGAGACCTTGGGCTCCTCCCTCCGGGACAGGAAACACGTACACCCTTTTCTTTAAAGGGCGGTCCTCTAGATCTCCTCCTCAGTTTGCCCGAGAAATACCAGAAGATCCTGAAAGACATAGTCTACTAACACATCGTTAGATCATTTTATATCTTCACCACAATTACAGTTCCTTAACAGACACCGGGTGGGAAAAACTCCGGCTGTCCTGGAAGACTCCTAGAAACAGAGTTACCGGTAAGCCTAACTCCGGTCTTTCTCTAGTCGTCTTCCAGGACAGCCTCTTGAGATGACAAGCAAGAACTTACTGGTTTTTAGGGTGGGACTACTGTCTGGAGGACCCTTCGTCCGAAGGCCTGATCCTTGTCTGACAGCAGGTCCAACCGGTAGTGTCTTGCAAAGGTTGAGTAAGATGTCCAGGCTGCCGCCTTACAGATCTCTTCCGGGGACGCTCCTGCTCTTTCTGCCCAGGAAACCGCCACTGCCCGAGTAGAATGTGCTTTAACTGTAGGTGGTTCCCTACCCCTTAACGTATATGCTTCTACAATCAACATCCTGAGCCATCTGGCAATAGAGGATTTTGATGTTCTGTGACCCTTGCGGGCACCTGAGAAGTTAACAAAAAGTGAGTCACATAGTCTAAATTCCTTTGTGACCTCTAAGTAAAATAAAAGACTTCTTTTAACATCCAATAAGGACAAAAATTCCCCTTCATCATTTTCTGAAGAGGAAAGCAAGGTTGGTAGGACAATGTCCTGAGTCCTATGAAAGGTAGAGGCTACCTTGGGTAGGAAGCTAGGATCCGTCCTAAGAATTATCCTATCATCAAATACAGATAGGAAAGGTTCCCTAATAGAGAGGGCCTGAAGATCGCTGACTCTCCTGGCTGAGGCTATGGCCACTAGAAAGACTGTCTTAAGGGTAACATGTTTCAGAGAAGACTCTTCCAGCGGTTCAAATGGTTTGTTAGTAAGAGCCTTTAGTACCAAGGACAGATCCCAAGAGGGACAGGCTCTAATCCTAGTTGGATTAGATCTTGTCAGACTTTTGAAAAAGTTTTTGACGAAGCGATCCTGTTGAAGAGGTACATCCAAAAAAAATACTTAAGGCAGCCGCCTGTACTTTGAGAGTGCTGACTGATAAGCCTAAGTCCGCACCTGCCTGCAAAAATTCTAGCACTACTGGGATGCCAGAATGATTCATTCCTTGTTGTATCTTCCAGGAATTGAATTTTTTCCACACCTTAGAGTATATTGCTCTAGTTACCGGTTTGCGACACCCTAAGAGAGTCGTGACCACTTTATCTGAAAAACCCCGTGCTTTCAATAGTTGCTCTTCAGAAACCAGGCAGTTAGTTTCAGGTTCTTTATCTGAGGATGAAGGACTGGACCTATAGACAGTAGATCTACTTTCTCTGGAAGTGTCCAAGGTGGATACAGGGCCAGCCTCCACAGGCTGGCGAACCATGGCCTCTTGGGCCAGAAAGGCGTGATCAGAATCAGATCCGCGGGTTCCCTGAGAAATTTTTGGATTACCCTGGGAATCAACCTCACTGGAGGAAATGCGTATGCCAGGCTGAAATGCCAAGGATGTGAAAAGGCATCTATCCCCTTCGCTTTGTCTTGTGGGTGAATGGAAAAAAATGTTGTAACCTTCCTGTTCTCCTCTGCTGCGAACAGGTCCACCTCTGGTAGTCCCCAGAGTGAGACTATCTGGTAGAAAGTCTCCTGGTCTAGAGACCACTCGTCCTGACATACTACCTGTCTGCTGAGGAAATCTGCCAGGGTATTCAGTGAGCCCTTTAGGTGGACAGCTGAAAGGTGTACCAGATTTTTCTCTGCCCAGATCAAGATCTGTGTAGCTGTTGCCTGTAGGGCTGGGCTCCTTGTGCCTCCTTGCTTGTTTATATAAGCTACTGTGGCAGCGTTGTCCGTCCTGATTTGTAGATGCTGACCCACTAGATAGCACTTGAAGCCCTGAATGGCTTTTAGAACGGCTAACAGTTCTTTTTGGTTTGATGACCGAAGAACCTCCGAGGACGACCACTGACCCTGGGTCCAAACTTCTCCCAGGTGGGCGCCCCAACCCCCCCTGCTGGCATCGGTGGTCATTACCAGAGCCACTGGCGGATCCCAGAGAAGACCCTTGTCCAGGTTTTCTCTGGCTCTCCACCACCATAGGTTTCTTTGAATGCTCTTTGGAATAGGTATTGTGAGGTCCAAATCCTCCTTCCTGCCACTCCAAAGTTTGAGCATATGTGCCTGGAGAGGACGCGAATGAAATCTGGCCCAGGGTACCGCCGGAAAACAGGCCGACATCAGACCCAGAAATCGCATAACTTGCCTTATGCTGATCTCCTGATTCGTCTGGAGAAAAGCAACCGCCTGATCCAGTTTGAGAATTTTTTCCTTGGGAAGGAAAATCTTCTTTTCTACTGAGGATATTCTGTATCCCAGGTACATCACCTCCTGTGATGGTATCATCTGCGATTTTTCTTCGTTGACCAGCCAACCCAGGGAACGCAGGAAAGACAGGGCTACCTTCAGGTCGCTCTCTAACTGATGACCAGACGGGGCTATGAACAACAGATCGTCTAGGTAAGGCACTATTGTTACTCCTTGGAGTCTCAGTGGTGCCAGGGCTTCTGCTAGGACTTTGGTAAAAATCCTTGGCGAGGAAGACAGGCCAAAGGGGAGGGCCCTGAATTGCAGATGTTTGGTAGCAGAACCCAGTCTTACCGCTAGACGCAGGAATTTTTGGCATTCCTGACGGATCGGAATGTGTAAATATGCGTCCCGTAAGTCCACGGTGGCCATATAACACTTTGGGAAGATCAGACTGGTGACTGAAAATATCGATTCCATTCTGAACCGTTTGTACCGGACCCACTTGTTGAGGGGACGAAGGTTTAAAATCAGTCTGTACTTTCCTGAGGGTTTTTTCACCACGAAGACATGTGAATACACCCCCTGACCTTCCTCCTCCTGGGGAACTTCCAACAGAACCCTCTGATCCAACAGGTCCCCTAAAAGGAGACCCAGGGCCTCTGCCTTCTCCCGGTCTCTGGGAGGTTGAGTGACCAAAAATATTGGGGGAGGGGGAACTGAGAATTCCAACCTGTAGCCGTTTTCTATGAGGTCGTGTACAAACGGACTGACTGTTAATTCTGTCCATTGTGAGAGGAACTCCCCCAATCTTCCTCCCACAGGGACCTGAGTGTCACTGGGTTTTGGGGGGAACCTGAGGAGGGTTAAACAAGATTCCTCCTCTTCCACGTCCCTTTTGGCCCACCCAATGTTTTTTAGGATGTGAATCCCGGTCTTTCTGGTTTTGCCTAAACCCTCGAAAAAAACGTTTATTTTCTTTCTTTTTTCTTTCCGGGAAGGCTTTCTTTTTATCTTGTGTCCTTTCTAGTGCCTCCTGGAGACCCGGACCAAATAAGTGATCGCCAGAAAAAGGTAAGCCGCAGAGTTTTAATTTTGATGCGGCGTCACCCGTCCATGTCTTTAACCAGACCGACCTTCTGGCTGCGTTGACCAACGCTGCCGATCTGGCTGCAAGCTTCACCGATTCTGAGGAAGCATCGGCTAGGAAGCCAGCCGCCTTCAAGAGTAACGGGAAGGATTTTAAGATCTGCTGCCTGGATGTACCAGCAGTGATATGCGCTTGGAGTTGATTAAGCCAACACTCCAAGTTCCTGGCTACGCAGGTAGCTGCCAACGCTGGTTTAAGTGCAATAGTGGAAGCATCCCAAGCCCTTTTTAAAATGATGTCACCCCTTTTATCCATCGGATCTTTAAGTGTTCCAAGGTCATCGAAGGCCAGGTCAGTTCTTTTTGATACCCTGGCCAGAGGTGCATCTAGCTTTGGAACTTTGTTCCATGGGAGCGTAGTATCTTCCTCAAAAGGATATCTACGCTTTAGGTTCCCTGCAAAAAAAGGTCTTTTTTCTGGTTGCTCCCACTCCAACAAGATCGTTTCCACCAACGACTTATGAACAGGAAAACACCTGGTCTTTACAGCACTACCTTGATAAAGTTGGTCGTGCTTAGATAGCTGGACCTGTTCCTCTCGGATCTCTAGGGTTTCATATATTGCTTTAAGCAAGTCTCCCACATCTTCTAGAGACAGTCTATATCTAGTCCCCCTGGAAGAGTCTTCTTCTTCTAGCTCAGAGCCAGAAGCTGAATCTACCTGAGAGGAAGCCTGGGACCGAGTGGACCCTCCTGCTTCCTCCTCCTCATGCTCATCCCCTTCGACCGGAGTTGCCAAGGACGGGGCACTAGGGGTCCTATATACCGGGGACGGCATCTGCATCCTATCCATCATTCCCCGAAAAGATTTGAAAGTGGATGCTAGCTCATCTTTTACAGATGATAAGACTTTTTGGCATTCTGCCACAGAGTCATCCTTGACCAGACTGGAGATGCACTCTACACATAGAGGCTTTTTCCAGCTGGAACCCAATTTTTCCCCACATACAGCGCACTTTCTTTTAGGGGCTTGTGCTGGCGTTTTGTCCTGAGATTTGACCTAAAATCAAACACAAACACCATGTTTTAGTATAAAAGACAATGCCCCCTGACAACCACCCGTGTGTCAGAAAAGGTAAGTGCTGGGGAGCCCTCCACCACAGGCCCTGCCCAGGGAGGGAGAAAAGGTCCTGAGATAATTCAGACCATGTCCCCCAAGGTAAGTGAAGAGTCAGCCTAGCCCCCCTTACCTGGGAGACGCCGGAGCCGGTGGACCCGGAGTCTGTAGCCTCCTCGCTTCCTCCATCGGTCCTGTGTCCTTAAACAGCCCGGCTGCGTATGGAACACACCGCTCCGTGTGCCTTCCTTCCACTGCCGCGCTTAAGTCGAATGGGACTAGGTTTCGACAGCGCCCCTTGATGACGCCGTTCCGGTGACGCACTTCCGCCTTGTGGAACGCATCCGTCCCGCCCCTCAGCGCCGCTCCGGAAGAGGATCTGCAGTGCAGAGCAGCATGGCCAGCCAGCGTCTCTCGCCGCCGCCATAGCTGATGTACCGCGCTGTGCCCTCAGAAGGAGATCAACGCAACAGGTACTGGGTACTGCGGGGGGGGATGCCGACATCAAGGGTTCCCACTCTCTCTGAGCTTTAGACAGCAGTGAAAAAAACGGTGACCTTTCTCTTCCTAGCAGGAGCAGAGGGGTACCAGGCAGAGAGGGAATCCAGCATTTTAAAAGTCCCTTAAAAAACGTGCTCCTTCCCTTCTGGCAGGAAACACAATAACTGAGGAGGAGATCTAGAGGACCGCCCTTTAAAGAAAAGGGTGTACGTGTTTCCTGTCCCGGAGGGAGGAGCCCAAGGTCTCAAGAGGCTGTCCTGGAAGACGACTAGAGAAAAACATTTACCTTTACAACCCCTTTAAGGTGAAAAAATCATGAAGGTTTACAACCCCTTTAAAGCGGGAGTTCACCCGAAACAATTTTTAACATTCGATTGATGCTCATTTTGTCTAGGGGAATCGGGTAGTTTTTTTAAAATCTAAGCAGTACTTACCGTTTTAGAGAGCGATCTTCTCCGTCGCTTCCGGGTATGGGTCTTCGGGACTGGGCGTTCCTATTTGATTGACAGTCTTCCGACAGGCTCCCGACGGTCGCATCCATCGCGTCACGAGTAGCCGAAAGAAGCCGAACGTCGGTGCGGCTCTATACGGCGCCTTTGCAACGACATTCGGCTACTTTCGGAAAATCGTGACGCGATAGATGCGACCATCGGAAGCCTGTCGGAAGCCTGTCAATCAAATAGGGACGCCCAGTCCCGCAGCCCATACCCGAAAGCGGCGGAGAAGATCGCTCTCTAAAACGGTAAGTACGGCTTCGATTTAAAAAAAACTACCCGATTCCCCTAGACAAAATGAGCATCAATCTAAGGTTAAAAATTTTAATTTCTGGGTGAACCTCCACTTTAAGGAAAAAAACAACCCGGTTTTCCAAAATGTTCTAAATCACCATGGCTGTGTTTACACTTATGTGAATTGGATGTGGGTTTTCGCTGCATCCAATTCGCGTAGCAGGAGATTGTGACCGTCTCTCTATGGAGCCAGTTCACATATCTCCGCAGCGTCTCCGGTGCAAATTGTACAGAAGTCCTGTGCGTCTTTTGGTCCATTTCAGGTCCAAATTCAGGCTGAAATCTGATCTGAAACAGTGTATGGAGACGCACTGGACCCCTGCTGTGAGCCGTGTAATAGTGTGAACCCAGGCTGAAGCAGAACATTTATGCAGCAAATTCAGTCAAACCCTCTAATCTACAAACTTAAAACTCTGGGTAAATGGATATGAGGACAACCAGACAACAAACCTTTTTTAGAAGGTGGTCAGCAGCTGCCAGCCGAAGTGTCTTTAACATTTGAATATGACAGAGGTGACGCTTTTGTCCTGGTAATGAGCCTATTATTGCAGTTTTAAAAATTTTCATTAACACCTCCAGTGGATTTTGTATGCCATTGTTCGTATACGGCATTAAGCCAGCTGTAGACGGATCGCTAATTTCAATCTATCTGTGGCAAGGCTGGTTGTACTGAATTTCATCTATCGATCGACTTCAGTACAACCATGGTGTTTGTCAGGTTTTTTCCATGCGATTACTACCACTGACTAGAGCCAGCAGCAGTAATCGTATTTTAACAGCAGGGGTAATCGTATCAAAAAAACAAACAGGCTGGTTGGATCTATCAATCAACTTTAGTACAGCCAGCCTATATATATATTTTTTTTTTATGATTACCCCTGCTGGCAGGGAAACGTCCCATTGTAAATGTTAATGGGGGAATCAAGCAATGCCATGCAGGTTCCCTGCAGACTGTCAGTGTGAGTTGCCTGCCCCGTACATCATATGGGCAGGCAGTTTTTTACATCAACAGGGAGAATTAATGACCTACAGCAGCACCGTGGTAGTTTTTTTAGGAACTGCAATTACACTGCCGCTAAGGCTGTTGGTAGTTGTAGTCCATTCATGCACAGAACACTGACTGAGGCTCGATTCACACCTATGCATGTTGCTTTTGAGCGTTTTTGCAGTGCTTTTTGCGGTGCTTGCTGCGTTTTTTGTCGTGCGTTTTTACCGCGATTTGCGTTTTTTTTTTTGTTTTAGCCATCAATTTTAATTGTTTTACATTTCCTTTAACAACCAGCTATAAACAGGTTAAAAACGCAAAACGCTGTAAAAACGCGGTACTTGCTTTTGGATGCGGGTACATTGAATTCTATTACATGCAAAACGCTGCTTTTTGCGGGAAAAAAAGTCCCTGACCCTTTCCAAAAACGCAGAGGCACAAAAAAGCATTGATGTGAACATGTTCCATAGGAACCCATGTTAAAAAATGTCACTGCTTTTCTGCAAAATGCACCAAAAAATGCATTAGTGTAAATCGAGCCTAAAAATAGGCCTAGAATAAGGCTTACCTAAAAGTAGTAGAAATATCTCCTAAACGTGTGCCCTTTAGGAGATAATTGCTGTACGCTGCGCCGATGATGTCATCGGCGCATGCGCTGTGAGGAAACAGCCCTCTGTGCCGTTTCTTTACTCGCAAGTGCCGTGACTGATGGCACTTGCCAGTCACAGAGCCGCGGCCCCGGAAAGAAGAGGGGCAAAGATGGATGCTTCCATCAACGGGGACAGCACAGGCTTCGTTTGAAGGTGAGTGCCACATAATGGGCTAGTATGCGATCCGGGCGGTTTTAACCCTTTCTCGGCCGCTGGCGGGGATTAAAAGCGAAATGCGCCGCAATGTTGCCTATAAGCATCGGCGGTAAAAAAAGAGTTTTACCACCGACGCTCAGTGTGAAAGGGGTCTTAGTTGTTCTTAGCTTAGGCCAGGTGCTAAGTAATCTTTTCTCCATATCGTCGGTGGCAAAATGCCACTATTTTTACCACCGACGTTATGGGCGCATTTGCGGCGCATTTCGGCCGCTAGCAGGGTGCTTTTAACTCCCGCTAGTGGCCAAGAAAGGGTTAAAAGGCCCGCAATGCGCTGCTGATTTCAATGGGCAGCAGCGGTGGAGGAGCGGTAAACACACCGCTCCTTCACCGCTCCAAAGATGCAGCTAGCAGGACTTTTTTTTACCGTCCTGCTGGCGCAACGCTCCAGTGTGAAAGCCCTTGGGTCTTAGAGGCCCTCAGATCAAACAAGCAATATATATTGTATATATCTTCTTGATTGTAAGCTCTAAGGAGCAGGGCCCTCTGAATGTATTAAATTGTATTGTAATTGTACTGTCTTCCCCCATGTTGTAAAGCACTGCACAAACTGTTGGCGCTATATAAAACCTGTCTAATAATATATGAGGGGGCGCACCCACATTTTATTTTCTTTGAGCTGACCGAAGTTCAGCTTTAAATACTGGTAAACGTACAACTGTCAGCAGCCAGGGGGAGGAGATGAGAGTTCAGCTGCTGGCTTTTGATAAAAACGTACAGCAGCGCTTAGTGTGCACATTTTAAGGAGAGCATACATACACTTTGAGCAGATGATGAAGCAGAATGTGAAGTTAGCATGATGTTTCTGTGGTAATTGTCACACAGTGTGCATCATACTGATCAGCTCTTCCTTTCGTCTTATGAATAATGTTAACATGGCTGTCTGAGCCTACATGGAGCTTCTGTGCAAATATTTACATTTCTCAGTGTTTACATAGGACTGGCGACCCCCATCCTCCTTGATCCCGGGTAGCTAAAAGTAGCAATAATATACCTAAATCACTTACCTATCATTGGGATCAGTTTCACACTTTTTACCTGAATCCAGACAGTCCAGTTGTTATTAGGTAACCAAACAAATTACAATCTCATTGTGAAATCTCTTGTAGATCCACACCACCAACAATGGAATTCAAGGGTGTACCTGACTGGATTCTAATTACATTGTTTAGGTAGCTCCTGACTTTACATCATTTTGGTGAATCTAATGCCGCGTACACACGATCATTTTTCAGCATGAAAAAAAAGTTGTTTTTAAAAAATGTCATTTAAAATGATCGTGTGATCGTGTGTTCTGAAAAACGGCAACAATTTTTTTCGAACATGCTGCATTTTTTAACGTCGTTTTAAACAATGTCTTTTTTCAGGTTGTAAAAAATTATCGTGTGTGGGCTAAAACAACGTTAAAAACCTGCGCTTGCTCAGAAGCAAGTTATGAGACGGGAGCGCTCGTTTTGGTAAAACTACCGTTCATAATGGAGTAAGCACATACATCACGCTGTAACAGACAGAAAGGCGCGAATCGTCTTTTACTAACACGGAATCAGCTAAAGCAGCCCAAATGCGAATGGAACTTCCCCTTTATAGTGCCGCTGTACGTGTTGTACGTCACCGCGTTTTGCTAGAGCATTTTTTGAAAACGATGGTGTGTGGGAAACGTTGTTTTAATGATGAAGTTGGAAAAACAACGTTTTTTCTACATGCTGAAAAACTTTGTTTTTTTTCATGCCGAAAAATGATCCTGTAGACGCGGCATAATGCTGGGTTCACACCTCCGATGGATGCGGCTGGCAGCAGGAGTCCGATGCGTCCCTGTTCTCCGTTTCAAGGATGAATCAGGGCCTAACTTTTGACTGAATTCGGCCCTGAAACAGAGCCAAAGACGCACAGCGTTCCTGTGCAAGCTGCTCCGCAGGCGCAACATAGATATGTGAACCAGCTTTATAGAGAGACGGTCATAATCTCCTGTCATGCGAATTGGATGTGGATAAAACCTAAATCCAATTCATACTGGTGTGAACCGAGCCTAAAGCCAGGTACACACAGGCCAAATGATGGGAGACAATGGGCGGTTTAAAGAAAAAAACACCCGACATTCGGCCCGTGTGTATGTCAGTTTGGTATTACTGAGCGTGCATGCTGGATCCACCCTGTCAGAACACAACAACTTAGCGGGGGGAGATCACTGAACTAACCTTACATGGTTAGTACAGCGGCTCTGACCAGAACTGACAGCTTTTTTTTTTTTCATTCAACTGCGGGGTTGAAACAAAATGTATGTTATCTTCCTGTATTGTTGCTTCAGTTAAAGCGGAGGTTCACCCAAAAATCAACTTTCTGTCATTAGATCCAGCATACTGCTGACATCTGCAGTATGCTGTTTTTTTTTGTACTTATCGTTTTATCAGCGGGGATTTATGCGGGGAATAGGCATTCCTAATAGGGTTGCCACCTTTTCTTCAAGCCAAACCCGAACACTTTAGCGGCACAGGGCACGTTTTTTTTTCGTAGTATACACAATAGGATTATTAAAAACCTGGGGCACCCTTGGGTGCCTCAAGGAGAGTGGTAATGCAGCGCGCTGCGGCAAACAGTGAGTGTGGCCAAACTGCTCTTGCTGACATCGTGGCTCTCCCTCAGTGATGCCAAACCTACCCCCAGACAGCGGCCCGCATCTCCCGAATGGCAACAGATTTTTGTGTGACTACCTCAGTTACTTGGGGAGCCACAGCCCAGTCTAAATAATGTGTCCGGTTTATAGGCAGACTGAAACCCGGACACAAGATCCCAAACCCGAACTGTCCGGGTGAATCCTGGACAGGTGGCAACCCTAGTTCCTAAGCCAAGCGGATTTGATTGATGGGCTGCTAAAGCACGTCACGTTTTCCGAAAATACCCTTAGTGACACTCGGGTGTTTACGGCGCTATACGGCGCCTGCGCCTGCCGTGTAGAGCTGACTGCGCAGGCGCCGTAAACACCCGAGTGTCATGTCGGGTATTTTTGGAAGGCGTGACGCGCTTTAGCAGCCCGTCAATCAAATCCGCTTGGCTTAGGAACGCCTATACCCGGAAAGAATCCCCGCTCTGAGCCGGATAACAACGGCTGATAAAACGATAAGTACAAAAAAAAAACAGCATACTGCAGATGTCAGCGGTATGCTGGATCTAATGGCAGAAAGTTGATTTTTGGGTGAACCCCCGCTTTAAGACAGTGATCCGACTTCTGAGGCAACTTCCATTGAAATCTATGGGTACAAGTCGTCTAGAAGTCGAATTGAATTAGTACAGGAACCTTTTCTGAAGTCGGAGCCCCAGTGTGAACCGGCTTTTAGCGTAGAAAGCTGTAGCTGTAGTAATAAATAAAATACATAAATAAAAATTATTATAAATAATACATAAATAAAAAATAAATAATTGAAAAAAATAAGTACAGTGACCCTAACCCATAACATTAACCCCTAACCTAACTCCTAACAAAAAAAGTCAAATTTTTTTTAAAAATAAATACCAAATAAAAATGGATGAGAAGCTGAAATGATGAAACAGTTGATATTTTTCTCTATTGGCTAATGAAATACACTGAAGCTCAAAAACACTGTACAAAAACGCTCAAAAATGCCCATACAACTGCCTATAAAACGCCCCCAAAAAAATCTCAAAAATGCGCACTGCCCTTCTGAAGAGTCCTGGTTGTTGTATCTTCAGTGTGTTTTGTGAAGACACGTCAAATACGCATCTCCCGTTATACACAAGGGTTACACACCGAAAACGCATCATGTGTTTTTATTAGCGTGTCCTTTGGGTCACATGTTTTCCTGGTAACTGTTGGAGGAAAGCGCATGAAAGATGCAGCAATGGCCCATACACATGATCAGAAAATCTTACGAAAAATACCACTTTCGAGGCGATCGTACGATAATCTGATCGTTAATGGGCAGCTTTTGAGAGCCGATCGTGACAATTTATGCGTAATTATCTGATGGGACAAACACAATTGTGTCAAAATTGTCCGAAGAGTCCGCCATAATGTCGCAGTCACGAAAAAAATCGCTGATCGCCGCCATTAGTAGTAAAAAAATTTTTTTTTATAAAAATGCAATAAAACTATCCCCTATAAATTTACAAACCAAACCAACCGATAAACGCTTATTGCGATTTTTTTTACCAAAAATATGTAGAAGAATAAACTAAACTGAGGAAAAACATTTTTTTTTAATATATATTTTTGGGGGGATATTTATTATAGAAAAAAGTAAAAAATATTGCATTTTTTTTCAAAACTGTCGCTCTATTTTTGTTTATAGTGCAACAAATAAAAACCGCAGAGGTGATCAAATACCACCAAAAGAAAGCTCTATTTGTGGAGAAAAAAGGACGTCAATTTTGTTTGGGAGCCACGTTGCACGACCGCGTAATTGTCTGTTAAAGCGACGCAATGCCGAATCTCAAAACCTGGCCTAGGCCTTTAGCTGCATTTTGGTCCGGGGCTTAAGTGGTTAACACACACAAACTTTGACTTGTATTGACCAACGTAACCACCTTTCACACTGCTTTGTCCATTTTCCTAACACCCCCCTCCCCCCCACAGCAACAGGACACCATGTGACCCTTCACCTATTAATACTACTCCCTGCAGCCCCGCCCACTCCGCTCCTAAACACAACACAGTCACGCGCTAGGCAGTCACATGAGCCCCCAGGTAGAACCCGCCCCGTTCCTGGGGATCGACCAATGGAAGAGTGTATACGTTTTTGGAGGCAGGGCCACCTGTTCCCTTTATAAGCGCGCCGGCGCCTGGTAATGCTGCAGTTTCCAGCTGGTGATCCCGTTGAGAGGTATGTGAGGAACAATGGCGGAGAAGGGGGGGGGAATGAAAGGAACGTGTTGTGTTTATTGGGCCATGGCGGCCTTCCTAATGATATGAGGGAGTGAGGACGGCTGCTTGGTAATCCATACACCGAGACAAAACTTTTTCCTTCTATGGAGTGCGGAATGGCCATAGCGGTTCAGGCTTCATTGCTCACGCTTTGGGGAGGATTTACTCTACAGCTGGTGCAGTAGTGCGCGGCTTCCAATCAGCTTCAGGGTGTTTCGTTGAGCTTTAAAAACAAAGCTAAAAGCTGATTGGTTCCTTTTGCACGGCTGCTCCAGTTTTAGTCTATTGAGCTGCCGAGGTAACACAAGGACCCAATTGTGTGGGTTAGAAAAGTTTGTTTATGGAGTGGGGCTAACCAGGCCTTTAGGCCTTCACACAAGGTGTATACACCCCATTGCAGGACTGTATGGCCCTTCGGCGAGGATTGGCTGTAAATGAATCCTTATTACCGCTCTTTAAAACGCAACAGAACTGAATAAGACCCACCCCTGAGTTTCCACCTAAAGATTAAGATATCATTTTTAGTCCTGTTTTGGTGACAGCCTAAAAATGTTTGCTTTGTTGTGGTCACGTGTGATATTTGTAGTGTGTGTGTGTGTGTGTGTGTGTGATACATGGTCTTGCCTCTCTCAGCACTATCCTATTCATCCAGTGCTCTGGGGATGGGACTTCAGCTATCTGGATGGGCTGGAATCTTCACTGTACAGTTCATTCTGGTACAGAGTAGAAAACTGTAAATACAGATCTGTAATTGGGGCTCATTCACACAAATGGTGTGTGTGTGTGTGTGTGTGTCATGCACATCTAGCTTTTAAAGTTTTTAGACTGGAGATTGAATTGCCTCTATTTGGTGAGCAGGTTGTGTTGACCCAGCTGCTGAGTTTTCCACTCTTTGGAGGGGGGGATATTCCTGCTGGTCTCCCATAAAACGATTGAAACCATAAGTGCTCTCAAAGTGTTTATTGCTGCTAACTAAGCAAAGTGGTTCCAAGCCAATGATGGTGGGTGATTGGCCTAGCACTGTAGTGTGGCCACTATCTTGAGGCTTTCCCACCCTTGTATCAAACAATGGAAAAAACTCCCAAATGATCTGATTTGTATCTCCTGAGTGAGAAAAGGTTTTTTCTTTTAGATGAGGAAGCAGGAACTTGTAAACCTCGTTAGAGGTATTCATTGTCTTGGTGTCGCACACATTGGGGGTTGAGACCTATTGCTCCTGTAACTCATTGTTGCCTTGCTCTTGACTATTGTTAAAGGTCAGCCATACACTGAATCTCTTTCCTGCAACCATGATTCCCTTATCAACACAGTGCTGACGGGGAATCGGCAATTGTCTTTGCCGGAGAAGATGTTGGCTATATCGGCCTCTAGTGATGGTCACAAGAATCTGGCAGGCTGGTTGTACTAAAGTTGATGTCTTAACTGGGTACATTCAGCCTTCTCATTAACAAATTGACCTGTGTGGCCGGCCTAAACACTGCATAACATAGTGCTTGGGTTGTTGGTGGCTTTGGTGTTTTGTGCCTCTGAGTAAAAGTGTTTACTACTGTCTCTTCAATCTTCTACACAAGCACCAATAGCCTTCTTTTCTAGTCAGGACTATTGACTTTGCATTGCAATCTATCACCTGTGCCTAATGGATTTATTTTTTACCTGCAGGTTAGAAATCATGATGTTACTTGTAGTTGCTTCCCTGTGTTTGGCATCGGTATTTGCTCTTCCTGTACACGACCCAGCTTTGGATGAAACATGGAACTTATTTACTACACTCTTTAATAAAAAATATCAAAAGGTAAGTTTAATAAATGTACTTCTCTTGTAATGAACTGCTACCTTCCATAGACTTGGGGCATCTTGCAGAAATGGTTTAGATTACTACCCTTATAAACGGTTGGACTGGTATCTGCTAGAAGGGTTTTTTTTTTTTTTTTTTGGGTAGAGTTACTAACACTGGTCCTGCTTAGCTTGGTAATCAATAACTCAATACTTGCCTGAGCCCAATCTTCCTGCAGCAATGTGCATAAGGCTCAGCTGTCAGTCAGCCTGTAAGGGGGGCGGCAGCAGCAGAGCCTCCATGTCTAAATGGACAGAACCTGCTCTTGAGTTACCGTACTTTTAAAGTAACATGTTCTACTTGCCTGCTCTGTGCAAAAAACACTGCACAGAACAGCCAAAATCATTTTGGGTCCCTTGCTGGAGCTGTTGGGCCCCTATTAAGCCCCCCCCAGCAAGAGTCTTGATATAAAGACTCCTGAGCCCAATCTTCTCAGCAATGTAAGTATTGGGGGGAGGGGTGGTGTTTGCTGCGGTTTTTATCTTGCTGCTTGAAGGTAAAAAGCCTGCCTTTTAGAACCACTTTAACATCAGTTAGTGTTGGGTTCTAGAGTAACACCAGGTAAAAGCTTGGTTGAATCTAAAAATGGCTAATTTTTTATTTTTTTCCCTCTAGGATGATAGTACATGGAGAAGGTTGGTATTCGAGGATAATTATAGGAAAATTGTAACTCACAATATGGAATCTGCTGCAGGAAAACACACTTACACCCTTGGCATGAACCATTTTGGCGACATGGTAAGTGTACATGAAACCTTTGAGCTACAATGGGTTTATACTGTAAGAGTAGTTGGTGTATCAAAGTCTTCAGTTAAAATGCAAGCAGACGGCTCTTTATTGCATAAAAGATGTTCTATATCTCCAAGAGAACCTGCCTGTTCTGCATAGCAAATGTATGCAAAGCTGCGCATGCACAGCTTTATTCTTGGCCTTTTGGCTGAGCCTGGGTGATTTTGATTCTGTGCATGCAAGATGAATTTATACAAGATTCTAGGTGCCAGCATAGATGCCATGTGTTGCAGCAAAGGAACTATAAAGGCTTGTACATGGTAGTAACATGGTCCCAGGTAACGTTCACATCTAATACAGAATCCTGTTTTACAAACTGGTCCACATGGGAAGCTTGATGCAATTCAGGAGTGCATGTCTACACAAAATGTATAAATATAGTGTTAATGGCCTGGTCTCTTACAAAGACCCAGTAAGTCAAAAATGTATAGAACAGCAGCAAGCATGTAGTGGGTTCATAGGTGGCACCAGCAGTTATTACTTAACCTCAGTAGAATATGCAAAATCCTCTAGCATAGATGCAGTGTTTTTTATACTGTTAAATGTCCATTGTGGAGGCTGCTCATGAAGAGGTATGTCATAAATGTTTTTCATTGGGGAAATCACAAATGCATATTTAGGGAAGTGTTCCAGAACAATCGCTATTGGCAGTCTTTGCATAGTGCGTGGTTCCTACAGAGCCTTTTAAAGATTGTCTCCACTGTTTTGTAGTTGGAAACATGGCTTCCTTAGTACTGTGGAACTGAATTTTATGGCGATCTGTAATTCACACAGCCTATTTTGGTTCTAGACTACAGAAGAATTTAAACAGCTGATGACTGGCTACAAACTGAAACAGAACAAGACACGAGGTGCAACATTCCTGACACCAAATAACTTTGAGGCTCCAAAACAAGTTGACTGGCGTGAAAAAGGCTACGTGACTCCAGTAAAAGATCAGGTATGAACTAAATTTCAATTTTTATTTTTTGTAGACGTTGAGATGAAATTCCTAGTAGAGCTGCATTTACAAATTGCATTTCCTTTCAGGGTAATTGTGGTTCATGCTGGGCTTTCAGTGCAACTGGTTCTTTGGAAGGTCAACACTTCAGGAAGACTGGGAAGCTTGTGTCCCTGAGTGAGCAAAATCTTGTGGACTGCTCTGCAGCAGAAGGCAATCAGGGTTGCAATGGAGGGATGATGGAAAATGCCTTTCAATACGTTCTTGACAATAAGGGCATCGATTCTGAGGAGTCATATCCATATGTTGCTAAGGTAAGGGAAAGTTCTTTGGTATTGGGAGTACATTCTCTTTATTTTGGGCTTACTAAAAGACTAACTGTTACCTTGATCAGAATGGGCAGTCCACTCAAATTCTTATTGGTAGTGTTTTGGCTTTTATTACAGGGCCTTTATATTTAGATTACAAAGCCAACAGTCTCAATTTCCAGACTACCATCTTGCTGTAGGTCTTGCTCTCTAGATCAGAAACTTGACAGTTAATCTGCCCTGAGAATTCTAATGTCTAATCTGGAAAGATTCAGGGGGACCAACTGCTAACTTAAAACATGGCTATCTTGTGACTAAGACTCCTTTCACACTGCAGTGGTTTTCACATGCTTTAGTGCTAGAAATGGCCTCAGAAAACCATCTCCCATTATTGCAGTGCACAAAGTCCTGCAAGCAGCATCTTTGGGATGGGAGCACTACAAGTGCCTCCCCCAAAACACCTTGCCCACTGCTATGAATGGCTTTGGTTTGGGATACATAATCTTCATGGCTTTTATAAATGGGATGAGCAAGACTAATAGTGGGTAATCGTGTAATTTTCATGCAACACTGTACCTGACTACAGTTGCTCCTACAGTGCTGCTGTCTGACAGCTCTCTAAATATGGATACCATCCTGTTGCATTTTAATGTAGACTGAAGTTATGGGACATTGGGATACATCATCTTTATTTGTCTTTTATAGGATCAAGACTGCAAATATGATCCAGCCAACATGGCTGCCAATGACACAGGCTTTATGAATATTGACTCTGGGGATGAGAAGGCTCTAATGAAAGCTGTGGCATCAGTTGGTCCAATCTCTGTAGCCATTGATGCTGGACATCAATCATTCCAGTTCTATAAAGAAGGTATGTATTGCTCTACTAAACCTGATGTAAAGGGTTTTGTGTTTATTTTGTAAACTGGTTCCTTTAAGCTAGGTTGTCTGAATTTCATACTTCCTGTTTTTCCTCAGTAAGCTTTCCCCATCATCCGACTGTGGGTTAGTCAGCCAGAACAGCTTACTGAGGAGGAACAGGAAGTGAGAAATTCAGACAAAGGAAAACATTTAGAAGAGAAATTGAAGGCAAAGGTTGGTGAACCAACAATGCACTAGCTTAAAGAAACCAATTTAGAAAATAAACCTTTGCAACCCCATTAACTTTTTAAAACCACTTTATGTACTAATGCAAAACTACTTGCAGGAATTTACTATGACCCTGAATGCAGCAGTAAAAACCTAGACCATGGTGTTCTGCTTGTTGGCTATGGATTTGAAGGAGAGGATGTAGATGGCAAGAAATACTGGATTGTTAAAAACAGGTATGTTTTCAAAATGAACACTGTAAAATACAGGTTGGGAGATGAGGGCTCACACTTTTTTTTTTTTTTTTTTTTTTTTTTTTTTTTTTGCCAAATTTGTCCTAAAACTTTCCTAATTGGGCAAAAGCTGGCACTGGATATCAGTTATGGTATCATTGGTACTCCTGTAAGCTTTATGCTGGAGCTTAAATGGGTTTAAATGTGCTTCAAGAATCTACATGTAATTACCTTCAGGCATTTATCTACCTATGGAAAGTGATAGGGGCAGGGACCAGTTTTACAGGCTAAACATTATGTACACTTTTTGCTTTCACCTTCAAAAAAAAATAAAAATAATAATCTATGGGGCCAAAATGCTTAATTCTGCCTCAACTCATGTGCCTTTTGGAGCCGGCACCTGAGCACTTGTATGTGAATTGCTACCAGTTCCATGGGAGTCTGGGGTGTTAATTATTTTGAATCCTCAGCACCTATGTAATGGAGTCCAGGCACACATGTTCGTACAGCATGCAATGGCTCCTTGCACTGGAGAAATGTGGTGGGTGGGTGAAAATATGGAGGGGCTAAACCTATTGCAGGCACCCCATCTAAGGATTGAAACTGCATATTTTTGTTAAGATGCACTGTAACTATAGCAAATATGTAAACTGTCTTCTAGATAACTTTTATATGGCTTCAGTATTTATTGCTAATCTGGAACTATCTTATACTTGACTCCAGATTTAACTGGTATGCTTGTCAATATCGGTGGTAAGATTGCAACCGAAATGTACACATGTCTCATCTGCAATACAATTTGTCTTTTTAGCTGGGCTGAGGCGTGGGGAAACAAAGGATACATCTACATTGCAAGAGACAAGGAGAATCATTGTGGAATTGCTACAGATGCCAGCTATCCTTTAGTTTAACTTGATGGGAGCCAATGAAGATTTTTGATATAAAACCAAATGCTGCGAAATCATGATTACTCTTCTGGTGACCTCACATCTAAGCTGGACTACTAGTTTTAATTTTGGTGTTAATGTTTTTTTTTAATGTGTTTTTAAAATAAAACCTGTTTTTTACTCAATATTGTCGGTGTGTTGCTTGATGGGCTGTATAATTGACACCTAAAATATATGCTGCAAATGTTGGTTGCCTATCTAGGACTTGGACTACAGTACTTAAGCCATTAATGAAAGTGTGTCCCAAAAGATTAACTTATCCTTTAGGAAATATGAGCTATTTGGTGGTTTAAAGCTTGACAAATGTGGCAGTGATTGGATTGAGCAGTGCCCATACAGAGCAGCCACTCTTGTTTACAAGGGTGTGATTTGGGCTTGGTTGATCTAGCAGTTGTCACCATGCCTTCAAGATGAGTGACTTCTGTTGCAGTATAAAGCCTACAGGATGCCAGTAACTTGCCATATGACTTTAATGCTAGTTGTTGTCATTTTTAGTTGCTTTAGCCCAACAGAACTAATCCCTTTACTAAATACTGAGCTGTAACATCTCAGACTTTATCTGCTGCCAGAACAGCAGTCAGGCTAAGTGCTTCTTGGCCTTTAAAGGAAGGTTTTGATTTTGTGTGTACATTAATTATAATATAATTCCTGAACAGCAGATGGCTTGCCCCCCTCAGTGTGCTACTGAGAGCCTGAGTCAGCTCACTGCTTAAAGGGCAGAGACTTGACATTTTGGTGCTGTGCTCCAGGAAGACCTATAATCAACTGGCAGTAATGTGATCACTCAGTTCTTGTGCTTATAGCTCAAATGTAGTTTCTTGGCAGGGAAAAAAAACCTGTAAATGCTCATAGTTGTGTCAGGAGTACTGACACCTGGTATAACAAAGTTATTTTGCTTAAAAGGCAATTGATCTCCCTATACTATGGCTTTTACTCATGTAAATTCTATAAAAAAAAAAAAAAGCAACACTGGTTCAATTGCTTGGTGACACAAATAAACTGATTAACAATTGCATGGCAGTGACTCAAATGCATTTAGGCGTCTAGACTTGGTGAGGGTGACGTGTCTATTTAAATGGCTTTGACCATGGCATGGTTGGTGCCGGAGTATTGTTGCTGTCCATGTCTTTGACTATAGTGTAACCACCTTCTGATGGATATTGCACCGATATGTCACGGCTCAATCATCGCCTTTTATGACAATGTGTTCACTGTATGCCAATGGCCCTCACAGATCTCAATTGAATCTGCAACTGCCGGATGCCATCTTAATATGGACCATAATCTGTTTTTAACCCCTTGTTGAATCTGCCATGCAGAACCTGGTCTTGGTAAGAACAAGTGCATCTCATAAAATTTGAATGTTACCAATATAAAGATTTTAATACAGAAATGTTGGCTCACTGAAAAGTATGTACAGTATAATATTCACTCAATAGTTGGTCAGAACTTGTATTGCAGTAATTCATGCACAAGGGGCTCCGAACCACGTATTGAGTGCATACTATAATGGACATTTCAGTAAGCCAACATTTCTGTATTGAACTTTTTTGGTCTTGTGTAATATGAAAATTTTCTGAGAGAATTTGGGGTTTTCACTAGTTGTAAGCCATAAATAAAAGATGCTCAGATAATATCATTCTGCATGTAATGCAGCTATATAAAATTAGTTTCACTTTTTGAATTGCTGAAATTAACGTTTTGATATTCAAATTTATGTATAAAGTGGTGGTTAAGCCTAAACATTTTTTACTTTTAATGTATTCCTTGCATTAAGGTGAGGGTAAATGTTTAGGTGTCAACATTCCATCCTCACTCCCCAGTTTACTTACCTGAGCCCTCATTTGATCTAGCGCCGTGCACGTCTGCAGCTCTTCTCTCCCCTCACTTCTGGGTGTCTCTGGGGCACCGGGAGCCTTTGCCAATGTGCGCAGCAGTGGGGTTCAGGTGTAAGCATGCACGAGTGCCCCCATAGGAAGCGGATTCCTATGGGGACACTTGACAGAGGGGATGGGCCTCGAGCACAGCTGGGGCACCCCATAACAGGAGGTTTACAATCACTTGATCTTAAGTTCTGCTTTATCTCCTTATAGCAGCATTATTTTTCTTTCTCCTCCCTCATTTTTCTGATCGCTGTATAAGTGTTGCGGGTGACGCTAGTTAGCCAGTTGGCCATTTAGGTTCACCGCAAGGTTTTTATATAGTGTCAGGCACCTGCCATTTATTGCCCAATAAAGGTTTAACCCCCCTGATCGTCTGGCGGGTGATGGCAATTAGGTTTAGTGTCAGATGGGGCCACGTCACCCCCAGGGAGCGTCAGATTAGTGCCAGTAATGCTAACCACCACCCACACAGCATGTATTTCCCTTTAGTGGTATAGTATCTGATCAGTGTTCCCAAAAACGCATTGTTAGCGGGATCAGGCCAGATACCTGCTACCACCTGCGTTTTGCTCCTCCGCCCAGCCCACCCAAGTGCAGTATCGATCACTGTCGCTTACAAAACACAACATGTATAACTGCAGTGTTCGCAGAGTCAGGCCTGATCCCTGCGATCGCTAACAGTTTTTTTTTTTTTGGTAGCGTTGCTGACAGTCGGGTGCTTTTTTACTTGTGAATCTTACTAGTTGCACCAGTAAATTTAGAGTTCAAAATGGAGAATCGAAGGTACTCTAGTGAGGCCTACACGTTTCTGAGCATGACAGATGGTGAGGAGGAGGTCACGCATCTGTCAGATTCGGGCTCAGAATACGATCCTGTAGACGACAGCGGCTCCATGACAGATAGCTGACAATAAAGGTGAGGTCCCTGCTAATCGCAGGCTTACCCAACCCCATTCTTTTGCTGTTGAGGTGCAAGAACCGCAGGGCTCTCGTATGGAGCAGAGAAGTACTAGTGCCGCTCATCCTTCTGTTTAAGACCCATCCTGAAATTTTCAAGTGGGGACACTAGTTCTTAGGGCTTGGGGGGGGGGGGGGGGCAATGGATTTCCTCTCACTTCCTGTTTGGCTATGGGGCAGGAAGTAAAGGGAAATCTCTGCAATGGGTCAGGGATGGTAAAAAAAAAATAAGCTGACAGGGGCTATTACCCTCCCTTACTCTCCAAAATGAAAGAAAAAAAACGTTTTTCCGATAGTTCTACTTTAAGCACACATTTTTGTAAATTTTATGGAGAGGACTAAGAAGATTCCAATGGTGCAGCAGAAAACATATAGCACAGTGAGGAAGGTTTGTGGTCTAAGCTAATAGGACGGTTAAAATTAGAAGCAGTTTGCGTTACTAACAGTGTAGCATGAGAAAAAAGGGAATTTTTCCATGCTGCCCTAGGCCTTGTTACAGCATTGCCTGGACGTACATCCATCACTGCAGTAACACTTGGTGACATGGCATAAGTGCAGTTCAAGCTGGTGAGGTGGCAAGCACAAGTAGTGTCCCGCTGCCACCAAGAAGGAGACAGACAGGCCTATCGTGCCCATAGTGTCCTTCCTGCAGAATTTGCCAATCCTGATTGGGTGCCCACCACGTCTGCAGCACCCGTACTTCCCCCATTCACTGGCCAACCCGGAATTCAGCAGATCCTGCAGTTCGTTGAGGGAGGGAGGATTACACCAACATTGTTCATCACACAAAACTCCAAAGTACAAACCTGCATGCTCGAAAGCAATGCTCACCATGACATAACATTAGCAGAAGTTGCCCAAAGGGTGGCGCTAAAGAGCTGAAAAACCACATTGTTTTGTGTTTGTATGCAATACAAGTTCATGGCCAACGCCCTTTGGACAAAAGTCCCAGCTTTGTGTGCAGAAAGTCTGATCGTGTATACAAGGCTTAAGGCTTCATGCACACAGGACGTTAACCACTTAAGCCCCGGACCAAAATACTGCCTAAAGACCCAAGGGGTTTTTACAGTTCGGGACTGCGTCGCTTTAACAGACAATTGCGCGGTCGTGCGACGTGGCTCCCAAACAAAATTGGCGTCTTTTTTTCCCCACAAATAGAGCTTTCTTTTGGTGGTATTTGATCACCTCTGCGGTTTTTATTTTTTGCGCTATAAACAAAAATAGAGCGACAATTTTGAAAAAAATGCAATATTTTTTACTTTTTGCTATAATAAATATCCCCCAAAAACATATATAACATTTTTTTTTCCTCAGTTTAGGCCGATACGTATTCTTCTACCTATTTTTGGTAAAAAAAATCGCAATAATCGTTTATCGGCTGGTTTGCGCAAAATTTATAGTGTTTACAAAATAGGGGATAGTTTTTTTTTTTTATTTTTTTTTTTTTTACTACTAATGGCGGCGATCAGCGATTTTTTTCGTGACTGCGACGTTATGGCGGACACTTCGGACAATTTTGACACATTTTTGGGACAATTGTCATTTTCACAGCAAAAAATGCATTTAAATTGCATTCTTTATTGTGAAAATTACAGTTGCAGTTTGGGAGTTAAACACAGGGGGCGCTGTAACATTTAGGGATCACTGTGTATGTGTTTACTAGTGTAGGGGGGTGTGGCTGTAGGAATGACGTCATCGATCGTGTCTTCCCTATAAAGGGGATGACGCGATCGATGCGCCGACACAGTGAAGCACGGGGAAGCCGTGTTTACACACGGCTCTCCCCGTTCTTCAGCTCCGGGGAGCGATCGCGACGGAGCGGCTATAAACGAATAGCCGCGCCGTCGTCCCGGATCGCTCCTGAAGCCACGGGGACCGCCGCATGTACCGGGGGGGGGGTCCCGATCGGACCCCCGACCCACGTCAAGCAGAGGACGTATATATACGTTGATGTGCCTGCCTGTGCCATTCTGCTGACGTATATGTACATGAGGCGGTCCTTAAGTGGTTAAAAAAAAAACACCAGCATCGTTCTTTTGTTAAGCTTATGGATCAAAATGCTCATAAACCGCTGCGTTTTTCAGCTTTTATCAGAGTTGTAGAGTTTTTACAGCTTTTTGTGTTTTTTCATTTTTTTTTGTTGAGGAAACGCGTGCTTTAGTGCATTTTGTTGCGTATTTTTCTGCTAAACTGCAATAATTTAATAAAGATAAATAAAATACATAAATAAAAATCATTTTGTCCCCAGTGGACGTTCGGGCTCTCCTATGGGGACCTGCCGGGACGCAGCGGTCCCTCTCGGAGATATCCCCTTTATTAAAGATGCCCTGATCATTTGGTACCGAAAGAGGGAGGCATATGCTCTCTCCACTGATCCAGGCCCTCTAACCCGCTGTTCGACAACCCTGCCCTTCCGGAGAGTAGATTGACCCAAGCTATAGACTATGACAGAGCTTCCTGGCCTACAGCTCGCCACTTCGTAAACACCTCATCCGGATCCTTCGTCACATCTGCGTCCACTGCACCTTCCCGAGTAGCTTGGCTCACCCGCTTGCATCTGACAGCCTATTGCTATTTTGGCAGGCTCTTGTATGCATCTAAAAGCAAAATGTTTTGTTTTTGCCTTTGAATGGACACCCCCCCCAGAGGCGTTGCTAGGGGGGAGCGGGCCGCCCAGGGTGACACCATCCCGATTTAAAAAAAGACAAAACATTTTTTTTATTTTAGCTAACATGTGGAGGGCCGGCTCCCCACCCCCCCGCGACTGCAGCGATGAGTGCCGCGGAATTGGAGCGCCGAGCCCCGCGGTACAAGAGGAGGGGGGATTGCGGGGTGACATCGCAGCACCATCCATCCCCTCCTCTCACAGCCACGGGCTGTTAGCGGTGGTCGGCACACAGGCACAGCCCACTCCTCTGTTTGTGTGTACAGAGGGGGAGGGGCCGAGGGGACCTTCTGTCCATGTGCCGTGGCGCTGCATGCGATGATCTGAGGTACTGAATGGGGAGGGGGGTGTTTGCACCTGGGGGTTTTTTCACTGAAGGGGTGGGGGGGGATGTACTAAGGGGGTGTTTGCACTGAGGGGGTTTGCACTGAGGGGGGGGTTTGCACTGGGGGGTTGCACCGAGGGGGGGATTTGCACTGAGGGGGGGGGTGTCTGCACTGAGGGGGTGTCTGCACTGAAGGGGGGTCTGTGTAACATGCAGGGGTCCAGAGGTGCAGATGGCTGTGTAATGTAAAAGGGGTGCAGTGATGCAGGGTGCTGTGTAATGTAAAGGGGTGCAGAGGGCTGTGTAGTGTAAAAGGGTCCAGAGGTGCAGGGGGCTATGTGATGTAAAGGGGTGCAGAGGTGCAGGCGGCTGTGTAATGTAAAAGGGGTGCAGTGATGCAGGGTGCTGTGCAATGTAAAAGGGTCCAGAGATGCAGGGTGCTGTGTAATGTAAAGGGGTCCAGTGATGCAGGGTGCTATGTGATGTAAAGGGGTCCAGTGGTGCAGGGGCTGTGTAATGTAAAGAGGTGCAGGGTGCTGTGTAATGTAAAAGGGTCCAGAGGTGAAGGGGGCTGTGAGATGTAAAGGGGTCCAGTGATGCACGGTGCTGTGTAATTTTAAAGGGGTCCAGTGATGCAGGGGGCTGTAGACCCACTTCTGTAAACCTCCCCTTCCCTTACATGGATGGATTTGGCTGGTCCCTGCAGAACTGGCATTTCTCTTATCGCCTTCAAGGACGGCACACCTGAGAGATGAGGGCTCCTCCCTGCAGGAAACACAATCAATTGACAGCTTGTTATAAGTCCCCACCCTTCCCCTTGATCCCCAGTATTGATTGTGTTTCTCCCGAACACAGCGACATGTTTGTTTTGTTTTAAACCTTAAGACCGGGGAGGGTCGAATGGTACCCCTGTTGAGACAGGTTTTAGGGAAGCCTGGGAGGGCTGAACTAACCTGTAGGCTTGGTCCATCTCACAGGTCGCCCCAGGCGTGCACCAGCGCTCTGAGCTGCAGGCAAGTAGAGGAGAGCCGATCGGCGGGGTCTGCGCTGATTATGAGCGCAGCCCCTGCCCAGGACCGCCAGGGAAGCCCCCTAACATGTGAATGGCCAGGTACGTCCCCCATGGCCATCCACATGTGAAAATATATGCCAATCAGTGCCCACGAATGGGCACTGACTGGCACCAATATAGATTAGATCAGTGATGCCCAGCAATGCTGCCCATCTGTGCCAACTACGAGTGCCCATAATCGGTGCTGCCTTATCAGTGCAGACATCAAAGTGCCCATCTTTGAAGAAGAAAACTTATTTAGAAAAAATTAACAGAAACAAAAACGTTTTTTAATTGTTGCGCAAAAAATAATCGCAGAGGTGAGCAAATGGCACCAAAAATTTTTTGGGGTACAGTGTAGCATGACCATGCAATTGTCATTCAAAATTGCGACAGCGCTGAAAATTGGCTTGGCAGGAAGGGGGTGTAAGTGCATGGTATTGAAGTGATTAATGCATTCCTTGCATTAAGGTAAAAAATGTTTAGGCGTCGGCATCCCCCCTCTCTCCCCAGTTTACTTACCTGAGCCCTCATTTGATCCAGCGCTGTGCACGTCCTGCAGCTCTTCTCTCCCCTCACTTCTGGGGCACGGGAGCCTTTGGCTCTCAGTGGACAAGGGGGTAGGGCCGAGTCCCGCTGTCTCTGTTAATGGATGCAGCAGTGGGGCTCAGGTATGAGCATGCACGAGTGCCCCCATGGGAATCCGCTTCTGGACAGAGGGGAGGGCCAGGAGCGCTGATGGGGACCCAAAGACAGGAGGTTCGTGGCCATGGTAAGTATAGACCTGTTTGTGGTGTTTTTTTTGTTTTTTTATTTACCTTTACAATCAATTCAACAATGTGTCATGAATTTCAGGGACAGCATCTAGCAGCATTGTTTTTCTTTCTCCTCCCTCTTACAAAATGTGAAACATTTTTATGATTTGTACCTTTTTAGATGTTTTTAGCCTAGGCTAGGTGCTAAGTAATCTTTTCTATTAGAGCCCCCCCAGATCAAATAAGCAATATATCTTTTATATTTGAGGGGGCACACCCATGTTTTATTTTGACCGAAGTTCAGAAGTTAAATACTGATAGATGTACAACTGTCAGCAGCCAGGGGGAGGAGATGAGAGTTCAGCTGCTGACTTTTGATAAAAACGTAAAATCTGTATATTGGTAACGGCAGCGCTTAGTGTGCACATTTTAAGGAGAGAATACGTACATTAGGAACAGCTGATGAAGCAGAACGGGAAGTCAGCACACTGGTTATGTGTCACACAGTGTGCATCATACTGATCAGATCTTCCTTTCGTCTTATGAATACTGTTGACAGGGCTGTCTGAGAAATGTGATATTTGTAAATCAGACTCAGTGTTTGCATAGGACAGGACACCCACCTTTCTTAATACCTGATAGTTCAAAGTAGCAATAACATACCCCAAATACTCACCGTTCACTAGGCTCAGTTTTACACATGTGCAGAACGAAAACATTTGTTTTGTTATTTAACCTCTTCCATACCGGGCAGTTATACACCCATCCATACCGGGCCTATTCTGGCACTTCTCTCCTACATGTACAAATCATAATTTTTTTGCTAGAAAATTACGCAGAACCCCCCAAACATTATATATGTTTTTTTTAGCAGACACCCTAGGGAATAAAACGACGGTCATTGAAACCTTTTATCTTGCACGGTATTTGCGCAATAATTTTCAAACGCCTTTTTTTGGGAAAAAAAATTGTTTCATGAATTAAAAAAATTTAAAAACAGTAAAGTTAGCCCAATTTTTTTGTAAAATATGAAATATTATGTTACACCGAGTAAATAGATACCTAACATGTCACGCTTTAAAATTGCGCACACTCATGGAATGGCGCCAAACTTCGGTACTTAAAAATCTCCATAGGCAACGATTTGAAATTTTTTACAGGTTACCAGTTTAGATTTACAGAGGAGATCTAGTGCTAGAATTGTTGCTGGCACTCTAACGCACGCGGGCGATACCTCACAAATGTGGTTTAAACGGCGTTTACATATGTCGGCGGGACTTGCGTGTGCGTTCGCTTCTGCGCGCAAGCTACCGGGGACAGGGGCGTTAAAAAAATAAATTTTTATTTCTTTTTTTTTTATATATATTTATTTCTTTTTTACACTTTTTTTTTTAATTTTTTTTTTTTTTTTATCACTTTTATTCCTATTACAAGGAATGTAAACATCCCTTGTAATAGGAATGTGTGTGACAGGTACTCTTTATGGAGAGATGCGGGGTCAGTAAGACCCCACATCTCTCCTCCAGGCTGGAAAGCATGAAATCGGTGAAAAAAAATTCACCGATCTCATGCTTGTGGTTGCTTAGTAGCCGCAATCGCGGCTTTGTTTACTTACGGGACCCGGGCGTGACGTCATCACATCGCGCCCGGGTCCTCCGACGGTCATAGAGATGACTGGTGACCATCTGGTCACCAGTCATCTCTATGCTTCCTGCGAGCGCCGGACGATTCGTTCTCCGGGCCCCCGATGGCACGGGAGAGCCCGGAGAAGCACCGGATGGCGGCGGGAGGGGGGGGATGTCCCCTCCCGCCGCCTGTAAGAACGATCTAGCGGCGGAACCGCCGCTATGATCGTTCTTACGTTGTGCAGAATCGCCGGCAGTTTAGAAGGATATCTGAATGATGCCTCTTAGCTGCAGGCATCATTCAGATATCCACCCGGAAAGCCCAGGACGTCATATGACGTCCACTCTGAACGGCAGAAGTTCTTTGTGGACGTCATTTTACTATGGGCCGGTAGGGAAGTGGTTAAATAATTTACTTTAGTTAAATTTCTTGAATTTGTTTTGTTTATTAATTTTTGAATTCCTTTGAATCTGCCATTCAAATTTATTTTGGTTAAAATTCCAATTTCGTCATTTGGTTATGTTCTTTCCATTTTATTCTATACTATCGTTTTTGTTTTTTTTTTTCTCCTTTTTTTTTTTTTTTTTATATTCAAATTCTAATCTATTCTATTGAACATTTGAATTTTGGAAGATGGTTATATTCTATTGATTTCTATTTGAATCTCAGAAGATATTGTAGTTATATTTATTCTATTTGAAATTCGTATTTCAGAAGACAGTAATATTCTATTGTTTTTATTTCTATTATTTTATTTCCTATTTTAAATAAGTTCAAAAATACTGTGCCACAGATTCCTCTATTAACCTGTAAATCTATAATAAAACCACCCCTGCAGCTCTTCCCACTATCTTGTGCAAAGCGCATAACAATAAGGTATCAAATGAACGAGTGTAAGGTGTTAATTTCTCTTCCGGTCATGGACGGACACAGCAGCCTTTTACCTTAGGGTTATATCTGCTTCCTTCCAGGAGAGTTAAGCAGAAAAACAGCACTTAAAGTGTTAACAACTTTCCTCAGTGCAGCTCCTCCCAGGGGGCGTGGTTCCCCGGGTAAAACCTACACCCTGCTCTAGCAGCCTCAGTTCGTAACAAGCAGTACAAACAAAGGAGGGGTGGGTGCTGTGTCCGTCCATGAACTCAGAGAAATGGATTTTACGGTGAGTACAAAAATCCTATTATTACATATAAACCAATATTTGTGAAACTTAAAATCTCACTATAGTGTCACAACCAAAGATGCATTGAACAACAAAGTCAATCATAATATGTGAATACATCTATAGTAAATAAATGATATCATATCACCGCTATTAAGGCTTCCTGATAATGCTGTGGACAGCGAAACTGTTGAGACGGGGACACAGTACGTCTGAACATCGTTGTCCAGTGACAGCGTTCCCAGACAGTGGAATGCACACCGGTTCGCCATCCTGCTGGAGAGGCGAGCGGTGGTTCCAAAGGAGACAGTACACTGCGGGGATCTGTAAATGCTGGCTCGGGCACCCATACTGTGAATGGAATATTTTTTCCTGGTGTTTTATGGATATAAAACGAGTTGCACTATGATCTGTGTTTGGTGTTTTTGTCTTTGAATCGGAGACCCAGTGAAAGGGGGGGGGGGCACAAGGATGTTGGCTCACCGCTATCCTGCTTGGGACTCTAACAAAGCCACAGGGGAGGCAGTCTGCCTCCTACTACTTGATGTCTGTTTTCCTAGCACTGTCATCATGTAGGGGCCCCAGAGCATTACTTTGCCCAGGGGCCCATGATGCTATTAAGACGGCCTGGTTATTAGACCATTTAAAACCTGGGGTCAAGGGATCTGGTGAGTTATAGCTTGAAAAAAAGGGTCATGGTGTGGACACACGAAGGAGCACTGGTTTGGTGCAGCAATTCTATTTGCATGAACGTGTGTTAGAGCATGTCCAATAGAAATTTAAACACACTGATTTTGGCACACTGTGTTTTTTATGGCACCCTAATTGCGGCGATATTATATATTATTTATAATAAATGTTTTCACATGTTTAATGGACTTTTGTGTATATGCACTTTAAGAATGTTCTATTTTGTTCTATTCTATTCTTTGATTTTCTATTCTAAATTATTCTATTTGAGGTTATATTCTTTCTATGTTATTCTATGCTATTGTGTTTTTATTTTCTATTCTATTCTTTTATTTTCTATTCTATGCTTTTCTAATTTTTTATTCTATTTTATTTAAGCCTCATTTAGATTTATCAAATCATGTACTGTGATGACCTGCCTGATTAGATGTAAATGAAATGCCTTGTTTAGGTATGCTCTCACATTCCATACCTGCAAATAAAGCTGACTACACGTCTCAGATTTTATCAGATTCCTTCTGAATAATCTGTTAATATGCGAGGTGTGGGTGATCCTCCAGACCATACTGATAATGTAATATACATCACACTTATCTCTTTCATGTGTATATTGAAAAAAATATTAAATCTTACACACCCCAATGGGCCAAAAATGAGATCTGTGCTATGTTTTCAATGCACCCAATACAAGGTCTTGGCCTTATCGATTTGCTACTCTTGAAGTTATGTACAATGATTTATATTCTCTTGAGCAATGGAGATGTAACTTTCATTAGGGATCATATTCTCTGTTTTTTTTTTTTTTTTTTTTCATTTTTTACTCTTGTTTTTTTTAACAATGTTGAAAATAAAATATTGAAATTGTAATATTTGTGTCATCCCTGGTACCAGTAAAGTCCTATTACATTTTTTGATGTTAGATGTTTTATATTGACTGTGTTACATATGTTGCCAGCAATATTCTCAGAATTGTACTGTACACATGGAACAAAAATTGGACACTTTGTTAACTTAAGGCCCATACACACAATCGGATTTTCCCGACAACAATGGTCCGAAGGACGTGTTTTATCGGACAATCCGACCGTCTGTATGCTCTCTCGGACAATTTTGGTCTGAATTTCCGACAACAGATGTTGGCTGTGCATGCTCTCAAATTGTCTGACAAAACATGTGTTCCGTCGGATCATCTGATCGGGTGTACACAAATCCATCGGACTAAAATCCAAAGTACAAACACGCATGCTCCGACCCAATGATAAACATCAGACAACAATTGCAAAAGTTACCCAAAGTGTGGCGGTAAAGAGCTGAAAAACCATGTGATTTGGTGAGTGTTGGCTGAAAATGTTCTGCCGTGTGTATGCAGAACAAGTTCACGGCCAACGCCCATTCGCACAAAAATCCACAGACAAGTCTGATAGAAGTCTGATCGTGTGTATGAGGCATTACAATAAAAATGTTCTAGCTTGCATCTTTGTTTTTTTTTCATCTGAAATGTTGGAATCGGCTGTGAAAAAGCACTATTCTAAGGAACAGATAATCAACCAATCGTTCGTCCTGCGGAAATTTGTGTCCAATTTTCTTATCGTATGTACTGCCCATTTGAAAGTGTGTTAATCTTTCTAATTAGAATTGGCTCTATACAACGTTTATTTTCTATTTGCAGTAACGAGAATATTGGAAGGAGCAGGATGGAAAGTTTTTCTTGAATGAACAAATGTCTAACAGTTTATGTGGTGTTTGTTTGGTAAAGTCCATTCATTCTAAAACTAAATCTTTTTTTTTTTTTTTCATCCATCAGGCATGACAGTTAGGCCCCGTACACACGACCAAACATGTATGCTGAAACTGGTCTGCGGACCAGTTTCAGCATACATGTTCGGTCGTGTGTAGGCGCGAGCGGGCCGAATTCCAGCAAACATTTGCCCGCCGGGCCTTTTCCCAGCAGACAAATATTCCTGGACGTGTTTTAAAACCGTCCGCTGGAATCCTGCCCGCTCGGACATGTACGGTCGTCAGTACAGACCTACCGTACATGTCCGAGCGCCCGCCGTCCCTCGCATGCGTCGAATGACTTTGACGCATGCGTGGAAGCCTTTAAATGGCAGGCCCGCCCACGTCGCCGCGTCGACGACGTGGACACGCCCCGCGTATTGTTTACGCGCGGACTTCTGTACGATGGTTAGTACAGCCATCGTACAGAAGCCCTCTGGCAGACATGTACGGTGAAAACGGTCCGACGGACCGGTTTCATCGTACATGTTTGCTCGTTAGTACCCGGCCTTACAGTTACAAGAACAATATATAGTAAGCAACAATGTGAAACTCTTGCGGACGCAGCCGCCACAACATATTCAGAGCAGTAGAGGGTAATTGAGAATAAGATAAACATAGTAGACAGAGCGGATGCCAACAGACTATAATGCTATCAAAAGGCAACTAACGCAACTAGCGGAACCGATGGGTAACTTAAAGCCCTTATTTTCCAAGGTGTACCCCCCCAGTGTGACAAAGCATGGAATAAGTCTGGTGGGGTGTGCGGATTCCCGCTTAAGACATCGTGGGTTCTCTAACATGGGAATGGGGTTCCCGGGGTAAACATACAGTTATCCTTGCCAACAGCCCCCAGATAGGTCTGCAGTAACCCCCTGCCGATCCCGGCAACCGGTCCGTTATTCTACGGATTCATGCGATCAGATTCCGGACTTAGGGGTAGGGTGGGGCAGGCGGGGGGAAGAAGGCAAGGGTCTGGACATAAAACTAAATCTTTTTAACAACAAATGTTCTGAGAATTGTCATACAAAGTTTCATAGGACTTTTTCTAAGAATTTTTGCTTGAAATTCTATCCATCTATGGGCAGCTTCAGGGCCTGTGCATTTTTGCTGTGCTAGACACACCTGATCAGTGCAACAAAAGTGCATGAAAAATAGCCCCCATAGCTGTGTTACTGTTCATAGCTGTGCTTTTATAAAGTGTGCTGTCCTTCTGAAAAGTCCTGCTTGCTGCATCTTCAGTACATTTTTTGAAAAATGTGGCAAATACCCATCTCCCATTATACATGTAGCGCCTATGTACTTTATAGTACCGGTGCTAGTTAAATTTAAGGGTAGATCAGAGTGTAGTTAAACTCTGATCCAGATTGTCAAATGCAAAACAGGGTCTCTGTCTCAGCTTGGCTGTGCTGTGGGCTATTTTGTCAAACTAGGGTGTTCTTCCAGCCCCAGTGCTGCAGGTGGCAGCAGTGGAGTCAAGGTTCGGGTGCTCTTTCCCAGCAGCCAATCAGGAGGGTTTGTCCTCGCTGTGTATGCTGGGGAGGGGTATTTATGGGGCAGACGCCATTGGTTCTGGGTCTTCTTCGTCCAGTGTGGCACCCACCTTTAGGTAGGCTATGGCTTACCTGGCCGCGGCGTGCGTGCTACGTGGTGTTCCTGGTTCCGGGACCATGCTGGCCCGGAGAATCTGCGACGGGGGCCCAGTGAGTGACTGGGTTGCCACTTCTAAAGATCCCAAGCTGTACTGCTGCTCGGTTGGTCTGAGGTGCGCCATTGAGGTGGTCTGAGGTGCGCCATTGAGAGGCTGGTGGTCCAAAAGGGCTTGGACGGACCACCGGGGAACAATGTAGCCGGACACCGAGGGATTGATCACCTGTCAGTCGGTACCTGGGCGACAAGTTGAAGGAGATCCAGGCGTAACTCATCTAAGGAGGGATATCTCCAAGAATTCAATCCAGAGAGGACCTGTGGCAGAGGTATCTTTCTGAGGCTCACCGAGGGGAGTCTGTGGCAGAGACTCTTTCTCAAGTTCAAGTTCACCAAGGAGGGTCTGTGGCAGAGACTTTATCCTACAATTGTCCGAGTGATACTCCGGCTGCCAGGTCAGTGAGAGAGGCCTGTCCGGGTACACTAAACCCACTCCGGTGGTAGTGGTGTACAGAAGGGTTACGTTTGGGAGCAGGGCTGTTTCTTATTATAACGCCTGAATCTGCTATTCTCCATTCTTCTTCACCTTTACTTTCCTCACCACAAGTTTACTGTTTTTACCCGGCTGGGTAATAAAGAGCACAGCAAAGAGCACCTGTCGTGGACATTCCTTTACTTCTACTATATGCAATATGCATCATTCACCCCTAGGAATTTTGGAGGAGCCATGAGGTAATACGCCGCCCAAAAATCCAGCAGCTCCTCCGGGGGTAGTGCTACATACACAATAGTAACACACCAAAAATGCATCATGTGTTTTTATTAGCGTGTTTTTGGAGTCGCATGTTCACTTTTTCCTGGTTGCTGGAAAAACACAGTGAGGGTTGTGTTAAAATTCAACGCCATGTATTTTACAACATATAGATGTGAACAGGCTCTAGTAGTCTCCAGAGTATCCTGTTTGATGAATAGCAATTTAAAATGAAATATTTCCCTTTCCTTAGAAGTGTGTCTGACACTTTGGATTAATATTAACCAACTTCACCACCTTTCACACTGCTTTGTCCATACTTCTCTGCCAACACCCTCTGCAACAGGACACCATGACCCCTCAATAGGGCCACCATCAGGGGGGGACAGCCCATAAACATGTATGGGACCTGGGCATCACAGAGGAGCCCGGGATAAATCCCGGAATCTGTGTTGTGGGAAAAGCAGCACTGTCATTGCCAGGCAGTGTATGTATGTAGAAGATCTGAACATCCTTTCCATAGCAATCTCCTGCACTCTGATCCTCCTCTCTTCCAGCCACCTAGTTTTTTTTTTTTTTACATCTGTCCCTGATATGTCCAAAACCGACATGCTTTTGATGTGAAAATCCTGAGATTTTAGCTGCCCCGCATCTGCACTGCCTCCTGGCGTGGTGGCCATCTGTAAGCCCGGGGGGCCCATAGTCTTCTATTACTCGGGGGCCCCATGAGTTGTCAGTCCACCCCTGGGGGCCTTAACCCTGATGTCCAAACTTTGTAAAATGAAAAGTGTAAACTCCTTACATAAACATCTCACTATAACTGTGTCATTGCTGTGTAAGGGGCCATAAAATTGCTTCGTGGCTGCTCTCTCTCACCTATTATGACTACATCGCCGCCTATTCCCGGCGGCTCCGCCCACTGCTCTCTATAACATAACACAGAGTCACGCGCTAGGCAGTCACATGAGGCCGCAGGGTAGAACCCGCCCCGTTTCCGCTGATCGGCCAATGGAAGAGCGCCTGCTTATTTTGTAGGCAGGGCCGCCTGTCCCCTTTATAAGCGCGCCGGCTTCTGGCAATGCCTGTAGTTTCCAGCTGGTGATCCCTTTGTGAGGTTTGTTGGGAAGGGATAATGGCGGAGAAGGGGGCCAGGGAGAGGGGAGCGCTGAGGAATGTATGGAACGTGCTCGGTTTCTTGTTGGTGAGCCATGGCGGCCTCCCTAATGTTGTGTGTGAGTGTTGAGGGAGCGGAGACGGCTGTCGGTATTCCATGCACTGTGCGCGCCCCGGGCTGTGTCCATTCCTGTGTGCTTCGTGTTCATCCTGCTGTATTGTCTCCTCCCTGGTGACTCAGCTGTTCTGTGTACTTGTTTACGCCGGATGTATGTCCTCTCCTTGGGTGGCTGATCTTTCCACACTCTGTAATGCCATGCACTGTGTAGGAATCTTGCATTTCTCCCATAATCCTCAAATTGTGTATGCAGTAGGGAATGACCACAACCCTGTGAGAATTCACACTATAGGGGAAAACATGAACATATGTACTTGGCAACCAATCAGCTTCTAGCTTTTGGGTGTTTTAGATAAGCTTTAGAAACCAAGCTGGAAGCGGATTGGCTACTTTTGCATAGCTGCTCCAGTTTCCTTCTAGTTCAGCTGAATAAAGCTCCATTATGTTCTTTGTCTCCTAGTTGGCATACTTGTGTGATGGTGTTTACACTAGCATGTGGCTGATGTGACCAAACCCTTAGGGTCACACATGGTGTATACATCTATGGCGATAGTTCAAATCTCTACTATGGAAGTGAGATGATCCACCCCCCAACATGGGTCCCAGTTGAGTTTTGCCTTATGTTATGTATAATTCTCCCTATTTTATTCAAAGCTATAATGACGGGGCTGTATGTATGTATGTATGTATGTATGTATGTATGTATCTGGCACTAACCTATTCATCTAGTGTTCTGGGTTTGGGATCTTCAAATATCTTGGGTCCCTTTTCACATGGGTGATCCTATAGGGTACACCTATCATTTTTGAGGCTGACCTGATCAGACCACCCCCGCTGCCATCTGACAAATCCGGTGGATGGTGGATTTTTTTTTTCCCGTCTGTTTTCTTCCAATTGTCCTGTAGAGGATGGCAGTCTGTCTGCAGCGCAAACAGACCTATGATCTGTGGGATCAGCTGAGATCTTCCTCTGAGCAAGCGGATTCTGCTTCACAGATGTCAATGTTAAATGGGCATTTATGAACTGTGTGCATACGTGGGAGTGGTGTCATCACAGGAGTTCATTGCGGTACTGCGGGTAGTGTAGTAAACTGTAATGGACAAATGTTGCATTTAGATGTTTTGCATGTATTTAAAGGGGAGAGTTCACCTTTACAGAACCTGTAAGGTTAAACTAGCACTGTACCCCCCCCCCCCCAGTCCTGTTGTACCTAAAGCTGGCAATCACCCCACACATTGGGTCACTGCTTTACCAGTCCAGGGATTTGCAACCCCCCCCGTAACTTAATCTCCTAAACATAACTTGTATAGGAGACCTTCAGAACCCGCCTAGTGCGTCCTGTCAGCAGGAGAAGCAGAGAAAGCTGTGGGGATTTCATATCCCAGGGCCAACAGGGCAGTTGTACAGAAGTCAATTGGTAGATCAAATTCTGTACAACCTCCTCTGCCTATACATGGATGAATTTGGCTGGTCCCTGCTGAACCAGTTGTGATCCATGTATGCACCTTAACTCAACGTTCACTTTTTTTTTTTTGTGCAGATTGCAGAAATGCACTACAGTCCATTTTACATGGTTTCCTATGGTAAACGTTCACATCTGTTTTTCAGCTGGTGTATTTTTGGAAAAGGTCGGACATTTTCCCACAGCAAATTGTTTTGCATGTAATGGACTTGCACTGCAAGTGTTGCATTTCTTCTTTTTTCTTCATAGCACTGTATAGTTGGTTAAGGAGCAGACTGGGAAGCTGGCTGCCATGTCCTAAAACGATCAAATGAAGCTGAATGTAGAAACAAGCATTCAGGCAATTTAAAAAATAAAATGGGCTTGGTGTCCCCCAATCCATACCAGGCCCCTTGAGTCTGGGATACATTTTGAAGGGGAAACCCCACTCCAAAATGTAAACAAAGCATGGACAAGTGAAAACAGATCTTGTTTTGCTAGATGAAAAAACTATTACTATTGCCCTTATTAGGGGCCTTTTGGGCATTCATTGTCTTGCAAGCATTAAGGGGGGGGGGGGGACCGACTGCTCCTGTTTAAGGGTCCTTTCACACTAGCGGACCGTTAGTCCGTTCATTACAAGTCCGTTAACGGACTTGTAATGAATCCCTATGGGATTGCGTCCGTTAGCGGATGGAGCATCCGCTAGCGTCCGTCGGGATCCGCTTTTGCGAACGGAAGAAACCCTATTTTTCTTCCGTTCGACGGATTGGATGAAGACAGACAGACGGTCTGTCTGCATCCGATCTCCCCCCCCCCCCCCCCCCCATAGGGGAGAGCGGAGCAGAGACAGGGCGGTCTCTGCACTGTGTGCGGGGACCGCCCTATCCGCCGACAGCTCAGCGGGGATCCCCGCTGAGCTTTGGCGGACACAAACGGTCTGCTCCGTGTGAAAGGACCCTAACTCGGTGGTGCGCCTTGCTTTCATGATCCTTTTGCCCTTGTACCTTTTTTTTTTTTTTTTTTGACTAGTACAGTATTCAATAAATGCTGCATAACTTGGGTGTCTTGCGCACTAAACAAGTTTACAACTTCTTGCTCTTTATTTGATCTTCCAAACAAGCACCCAAGGCCCTCTTTTCTAGTCAGAACTATTATTGACTTTGTTATCTATTACCTGTGCCTAACAGATTTATTTTGTACCTGCAGGTTAGAAATCATGATGTGGCTTGTAGTTGCTTCCCTGTGTTTGGCATCAGTATTTGCTCTTCCTGTACACGACCCAGCTTTGGATGAAACGTGGAACTTGTTTACTTCTTTCTATAATAAAAAATATGAAAAGGTACTTTATTTTTTTTCATAAACTGACGTTTTTATAGTGGTAATTATCTAAAGCATTTCTGTAAGATACCTAGACTGGAATCTGCTCCAAGGGCAAATATTTTTTTCTTAAAACTCTGGGGGAGATTTACTAAAACTGACGCAGCTGTGCATAGTAACCAGTTTTACTTCAGCTTGTTCAATTAAGCAGACAAGCAAACTGGTTACTATGCACAGCTGCACCAGTTTTAGTAGCCCCCCCCCCGCCGGAAACAATCCACCCTACCCCTCTAGGTCTGGCTCAGAATCGGTGAAAACATAGACAGAACTCGTTGTCCAATGCATTAACATGGCAAATTTCACCACATGGGGGGGGTTCTATTGGATAAACTTCAAAAGCTCCCCAATACTGCTCTTCTAGTTATTTAATCCTATTCCAGCCACCTCCCTTGTAGACAGTAATTTTATCACTTTTTTTTTTTTATTTATTTTTTTAAAACACTAATGCGGATTTGTTCTGCAGCCTTCATTAAGTGCTAATTATGTTGGTGAATAAAAATTTTGTTTGGGTTTTAACTCAATCATGGTGATTAGAAGTAAAGCATACACAGTATAGGTGAATATTTGCATGTAGCGTGGGTTGCAAAGGCAGGCCTGTTGACTAAGTAGGTTTTCGGTAACCAACCCTCACTATCAAAACCTTTTATATATTGTGTTTTTTTTTTTTTTTTTTTTTTTTTTTCCCCACTCAGCCTAGGTTCACATTGGAGCGATTTGAGAGATCAAGTCGCAGCCTATTGGCGGCAATGGCACTGTTACAATCGGTGCGACACTGATTTTGCGGCGCGGCACTGATTTTCAAAAGTAGTTCCTGCATTACTTTTGCCGATTTCAGGTGCGATTTCTATAGACATCTGTGTATGAAGCCACAGAAAAGTCTCAAGTAGCACCTGAAATCGCGCTGACCTTGCTACTTTGAAATCGCGCTACTTCAAGTAAAGTAGCACGATTTCAAAGTAGCATCGGTGTGAACCAGGGCTTAGGCTAGGTTCACACTGCTGCGAATTCAAAATCGCGATTTCGCGGCCGCGGTTTAAGAGACATCTGTGCAGTGTTCAATGTAAATCGCGGCCCGAAATCGCAAAAAGTAGTACAGGAACTACTTTTTGAAATCGGTGCAGCGGCGTCGCACTGATTAGGACAGTGCCATTGCCGACAATAGCCGGCAAATGCCGCCGATTTGACATGTGAAATCGCATCTCAAATCGTACCCAGTGTGAACCTGGGCTCAATCTGAGAACAAATGGCAACAAACATCAGGTGGTCTTGAGCTCTAGCATTAATGCTGGGTGGGTCCATTATGAAAGCTTGTGTTGGCTGAATCTTGTCTTTAAAATGTCTAACCCTATTTTTTCCCCTCTTTAGGATGACGGTTTGTGGAGGAGGTTGGTATTCGAGGATAATTTCAGGACAATCATGAAACACAATATGCAATATGCTGCAGGAAAACACACTTACAGCCTTGGCATGAACCATTTTGGGGACATGGTAAGTGTACATGGAACCTTTTGAGCATAAGATGGATGGTGGAACAAAGCCTTCAGTTAAATGCAAGACGAGACATGCTGTCTCCAAGAAAACTAACTTCTCAAATGTACACAAAGCTGCCCATGCACAGCATCATTCTGAGCCAGGGTGCTTTGATTCTGCATGTGTAGGCTCAAGCTATACAATACATGGAACATACAACATTCTGGGTGTCAATGGAAAAGCATGTACATGTAGTGTACAAAAGTTAAGCATATCAACATACGTGTTGTACCCAGGTGAAATTCACATCTATAATACAGAATCCTGTTTTTACAAAACAGCTTCACCTAGGAAGCTTGACTCTTTTCAAAAACGCCTTCAGGAGCGCATGTGAACACATGCGGGGGGGGCGTTGGTTTACTAAAACTGTTGCAGCTGTGCATGGTAGCCAGTAAGCTTCTAACCTCAGCTTGTTCAATTAAGCTTTGGCAATGGAAGCTAATCTGTTTCTCTACAGAAGTAAGCCGGACATTTGCACTCCCATCTTTAGTAAATCCCATGATGTCCAGAACAGGGTCAATATATAAACATTGTTAAAAACCTGGTCTTGTACACTAAAGTGCCAGTGAGTCTGCAACATGGTGGGAACAGCAGGGAGCATGTAGTGGATCATGGGTGTATGCATGTGGCACCAGCAGTTACTGACAATCACCCCATATAAATAGAATGTGTATGCAAAAAGTTATCAACTGGCATCCAGATAACACGACCCTCCAACAGTGGTGGCGCACACTGGTCATAGGTGAGAATTGAAGTGTTTTTTTATTTGGTGTCAAACATCCATCATGGCAGCTGCTCATGAAAGAGGTACATGTCATAAAAATTGCTTTCTGTTGGGGTATCTATCACATGTTGCTGCATGTTTACAAAAGTAGTGTTCCTGAACATAGCTTGGATATTAACAGAATGAAATGACAATCTTCTACTTGAATATAGATTGTTTGGTTTCTACAGAGCTTGTTAAAGAGGCACTTCACTTGTGTAGTTAGAAACATGGCTTCCTGTACTGTGGGATTTAATGGGGATATGTAATTCACACAAACCCATTTTGGTTCTAGACTACAGAAGAATTTAAACAACTAATGAACGGATACAAACATAAACAGAAAAAGACACAAGGTGCAACATTCCTGACACCAAATAACTTTGAGGCTCCAAAACAAGTTGACTGGCGTGAAAAAGGCTACGTGACTCCAGTAAAAGATCAGGTATACTACATTTTCTACTTTTTGCAGATGTTGGCATAAAATATCAAGTAGATCTTGACTATGCTTTGCCCAATGGCTCTAATGCTGAAAGCTGCAAATTGTTTATCCTTTCATTTCAGGGTCATTGTGGTTCATGCTGGGCTTTCAGCTCAACTGGTGCTTTGGAAGGTCAACAGTTCAGGAAGACTGGGAAGCTTGTGTCCCTGAGTGAGCAAAATCTTGTGGACTGCTCTGCAGCAGAAGGCAATCAGGGTTGCAATGGAGGATTGATGGATAATGCCTTTCAATACATTCTTGACAATAGTGGCTTAGACTCTGAGGAATCATATCCATATGTTGCTGAGGTAAGACCCTTTCCTGCAGAGTAAAAAGCATAATGGGCTAATATGCATCTCACTATGCCATTTTTGTGGCACTTGCCTGCAAACTAAGCCCATGGTGGCCACATCCATCTTTGCCCCTCTTCCCTCCGGGGCTGTGGACTTTGGCTCTGACTGTCTGTAGTTGCGTGACGTCAGTCACTGCACTTGCTAGTGAAGAAACGGCACAGAGGGCTGTTTACAGCGCATGTGCCAATGACGGCACACTACAAGGTAAATGTCTAACGAGGCACGTTTAGGAGATACTTGCAGTACCTCTAGGTGGGGGTAAACCACTTTTCAAGACAATATCTGCAGACTGACTCAATAGGTGGCCATAATCATGTTTCTGGGGTGGACAACTATTGGGCCCCATATTTTGTATTTGGCAGGGCACCCAGTGCATGTGGATGGATTTTTTTTTTTTATAGGGTGAAACCAATTGAATTTCTTGACACCATGGTTGTATAAGGGTGACATCTGCATCCAATGAGCTTCCTGGCAGTGGATATTGCTTCCTGAAAGATGAGTTCAAAATAATCATATGCATCTAGTGGGAGGCCTAATGGGTAGGGTTTGGGGTCAACTGAGATGAGTTCCCACTTTTTTTTTCATGCAGAAACTGGACTATTTGTGTCCAGTAAGCGTGTATGGTTGGGTTATTTCCCCAGCATATGGAAAAGTGTTCCTTGGGTGGCCTGTTAGATTTTCATGTAGATTGAAGCAATGAGACATATAATCTTCATTACTTGTCTTTTATAGGATCAAGACTGCAAATACGATCCAGCCAACAGGGCTGCCAATGACACAGGCTTCATGGATGTTGAATCTGGTAATGAAAAGGCTCTAATGAAAGCTGTGGCATCAGTTGGTCCAGTCTCTGTAGCCATTGATGCTGCACATCAATCATTCCAGTTCTATCAACATGGTACGTATTGCTCTACTAAATCTGACTTAATTTTTTAAGACAAAACATTGTGTACTAATGTAAAACTACTTGCAGGAATTTACTATGAACCTGAATGCAGCAGTAAAGACCTAGACCATGGTGTGCTGGTTGTTGGCTATGGATTTGAAGGAGAGGATGTAGATGGCAAGAAATACTGGATTGTTAAAAACAGGTATGTTTTCAAAATGTACACTAAAATACAGGTTGGGGAGATAAGGGCTCACACAGCTTTTTGCTGAAACTTTCCTCATTATCTGAGTCGCTGACCTTGGGTGAAGCTGGCACTAGCTTTCTCGACTGTTTTTTTTTTTTCAATGGGGCGGGGGGTTAGAATTGCCAACTTCAAGCCCATGGCATATTGACTACAGTTGCTGTAAGAATTTTGGTGTGTGTGTTTGTTTATATATATATATATATATATATATATATAAACAATCTATCCCCTCCCCAAGGCAGCATAAATGTGTATTTCAAACATTTGCATGTGTGCTTAGCCTTCAGGCATTTGCTACCAATGGGAAGTAGGGGAGGGGATGAGTTTTTTTTTTTTTTTCCCTTGTTAAACCCTATTATACACATCTATTTTAAAAATGGTAGGATTTCTGTGGTTTTACAGGCTCTCACCTTCAAACTATGTGGCCAAAAAAATGCTAAATTCTGCCTTCAAAAAAGCTCATGTGGATTTTTCCTACCACCTAAGTTTTGAGTTTTGCACCCAATGCTCTGGTGTGACTAGAAGGGGCTTACACAGACCATATTGGAGTATCTTCTATAAATTGCCTCATGTTATGGTAAACATGTTTGTACAACATGCAATGGCTTTAACAACTCCTTAAAGCGGTTGTAAACCGCATAAACTTTTTTTTTTTCCCCCCAAACCTGCAATGCAAAAGGCATAATAGGCTAGTATGCATCGCATACTAGCCTATTATGAAATACTTACCTCGGAACGAGGTGTGTACCACTTACCTGGTCCACGCCGAGCAGGATGTCATCTTGCTCCGGCGTGTCTTCCGGGTATCGCCGCTCCAGCGCTGTGATTGGCTGGAGCGGCGATGACGTCACTCCCACGCGGGAGATTTAAAATCGGCAGGGTCCGGCGATGCCGGTCCTTCAGCCGTGGAGTCCCCCCTGCGCATGCGCCGCCCGCATTGCGGGGGTAATATCTCCTAAACCGTGCAGGTTTAGGAGATATTATCCTTACCTACAGGTAAGCCATGTTGTAGGCTTACCTGTAGGTAAAAGTCCAAATAGTGGGTTTACAACCACTTTAATGCACTGGAGGAATAAATGTTGCTATCCAGGGACAGGAAGTGGTGGTTGCAGGTTTACCAGGTGAAAATATGTAGGGGCTAAAACTAATGCAGGCATCCAAGGGCTAGTAAACTGCATATCATTTTGGTTTGTGTGACTTCTACAATAGAAAATGTGTAAACCCTGCTGTGTTAGGTGACTTGTATGCCTGCAGTACTTGTCGCTAATCTGGAACCGTTTTATACTGAAGTTCAGATTAACTGGTATGCTTGTCAAAGTTGGTGACCACTTCAAGCCAGAAGTCAAGATTTCAAGGAAAATATACACATGTGCAAGTCTTATCTGCAATACAATTTTTGTCTTTTTAGCTGGGCTGAGACGTGGGGAGACAAAGGATACATCAAGATTGCCAAAGACAAGAATAATCATTGTGGAATTGCTACAGCTGCCAGCTATCCTTTGGTTTAGGAGCCAATAAAGACTTTTATATTCAAACTAAAAGCTATAGAATATCGACTACTCTGACCTCACATCTAAGCTGGACTGTTAGATTTTATTAATGTAATTTGTTTTAAATGTTGCACTTTTATTGTATTTTTTAAAATAAACCTGTTTTACTCCCAATGTATTGTCGTGTGGCCTGATGAGCTGTGTAATAAGTGACGAATATCCTTTAACATGTAAGTTGCCTAGTTGACACCCACTGCAGTACTTGGCACTACTGAAAATGGAGTTGTGATTTACCCCTTGCATGGGTAAGTGATTCAGGTAGTCACAGGGCCAGCTAACCCTCCATTTAAGGGTTTGCTTGAGTGGGGTGCTGCTGTGCAATCTTTGTCCATGCAGCGCTCTAATGGCTTTTAATCTGACATGGGGTGTTTCCTTTAAGGGCAAGTTCATCTTTTGGAACATGTTTTGGGGTGTAGTATCTGCAGCCTCCTCCATTGCAGCTGATGGCCTGTAGTTGTAAGTGAGCCCCTCACTATAGATTTCAGCAGTGCACATAAAGAACAGCCACTCCTTGTTACAAGGGTGGTCTTCAGGAGGCCATCATTGCGGGTTTGGTTAATCTAGCACTTCTGAGGGACCTCGCTGTGGGGATGGGTACCTGTTAAACAGATAACTGCTTTCTCCCCTGAAAGGTGCTAAATGTGACTGGGGGGAAGCAAACGGCTTTTTATTTTTGTGTGTTTTTTTTTTTTTTTTTGGGTTGGGCTTTGATTTCAAATGGTAATGCACTTGCAATCTGCAGCGATTCCATCCTCCAGATAATTTATGACAAATGGGATTTGCCCCAGAACAGAACCCTAGGGGACCCTGCTTTCTAGGGCTAAAACATCAATGAAAATGGTAATCGCTTTAATCAGCCAGTAACAAAGGAGTTTTTTTTATTTATTTTTTGCCCAAAAGCAAAACTTGTGGCAAAACACACTGCAGAGTCGATTGGAGATTTTTCTCCTTAACCATATACTGGTAGTTGTTTACCACTGCTTAGACTTTATTTTTTTTTTCTCTTTACAGCCTAAATTATACGCCACACTTTTTTAAGGTAATTAAACGGCCAACTAATCGATTATGAAAATTGTTAGTTGCAGCCCCCTACTGCTTTCCAGACCATGCTGTGTACTCGCAATTTATCACTACCCTCAAATTGCCCCTGTAGCCAGTTTTCAATCCATGTACTCACCCTATGGTCTTTGGTTTGTACAGTAAGTGTTTATGGAGAACAGTATAAACGCCTTTTGCAAAATCCATACACCATCTATGGGCCTTTATCTAGGTGGCAGCTCACACAAGGTTAATAGATTGGTTTGGCAAGACCGCCTTTTCATGGATCCATGCTGATTACTGCTAATTTTCACTAGAGAAATCTTTGTGTGTATATAGTACCTTATCCCCCCCCCCCCCTCCAAGCATTTGCATACTATTGATGTTGGGGTAACTGGTCTGTAATTGCCAGGGATGTATCTTGGCTGTTTTGTTAAATATTGGTTCTACATTGGCTTTTCTCCAATCAGCTGGTACAATTCCAGTCAGTTTGTAAAAACATTAGAAACAATGGTCTGGCAATTGCTTGACGGAGTTCCTTAAGTCACCAGGACCAGATGACTTGCACCTGGGGGTCCTTATCAATTCCCCCACCCCAAGTCTATTTCTAATTCTATCCTCTGTTAGCCATGAGGGTGCTTCCTATGAGGTGAAGAATAAATGCAATACCTTCGCCATCTCTCCATCCTTGGTAACCAGATTCCCCTTCATAATTTTTTGTGGGACCAATATGATCTGACCCTTACTATTTATGTACTTAACCACTTGAGACCCGCGCTATAGACAAGACGTCCACAGCGCGGCTTTTAAGTGCATTACCCGTGCGCCACTGGGGGGCGCACAGCGGGTAAACACTGTCCCGGCGCATCGCTGAAGAGCCGATGCGTGTACCTCACGGCCGCGATGTCTGCTGGTTACACGCGATCGGCGGGAACACAGCAGGGACGTGGAGCTCTGTGTGTAAACGCAGAGCTCCACATGCTGTCATCTGTGTCCCTTGTACATAGGGACACAGCATCGGTCAACCCCCCCCCCCCACACAGAACACACCCAGGATACACATTTAACCCCTTCCTCACCCCCTAGTGTTAACCCCTTCCCTGCCAGTCACATTTATACAGTAATTGGTGCATTTTTATAGCACTGATCGCTATGTGAATGGTCCCAAATTTGTCAAGTGTCCAATATGTCCGCCGCAATATCGCAGTCCCAATAAAAATCGCAGATCACCACCATTACTAGTAAAAAATCATTCTGTTCCCCATTTTGTAGGCGCTATAACTTTTGCGCAAACCAGTCGCTTATTGCGATTGTGTGTGTGTGTGTGTGTGTGTGTATGTATGTATGTATGTATGTATGTGTGTATATATATATATATATATATATATATATATATATATATATATATATATATATATATATATAGTGTGTGTGTGTGTGTGTGTGTATATATATATATATATATATATATATATATATATATATATATATATATATACATACATACAATTGTCGCTCTTATTTATAGCGCAAAAAATAAAAACCGCAGAGGTGATCAAATACCACCAAAATAAAGCTCTATTTGTGGGGGGGGGAAAGGACGTCAATTTTGTTTGGGAGCCATGTCGCACGACCGCGCAAATGTCAGTTAAAGCGACAGTGCCGGAAGCTGAAATTTCACCTGGGCACGAAGGGGGGGTTTATGTGCCCAGTAAGCAAGTGGGTTAAACGTTTTTTTTTTTTTTTTTTCCCCCCCTCTCCTCTGCCTTTCGTGTTCTATCTTGGCTGCCCTGATTGCACCCTTACATTTCTTGTTGCATTCTTAGGAAAGCTGATTCCATCAGCCTTCTTTGTTTTTACGTTGGAGTTAGGCCACCCAGGACTTTTATTGGCTTTTTTGCAGTGGCTAATGCCCTTATTTAATATGCTCTTAAAGCAAACCCATTTTTCCTGTGTTCTTTAAGATTTTATCCTATTATGTACCTTCTAGCATGGATCGTAGTTTAGCTGCTTGCCGACCAGCCACCGCAGTTCTACGGTGGCAGGTCGGCTCTGCTGGGTGAGAGCACGTAGCTATACGTCACCTCGCCCAGCAGCCAATAGGGGTGCTCGCCCCCGACTCCCGTGCCCGGCAGGCGTGATCACCACCGGGCACACGCGATTGCTCGTTACAGAGCCAGGACCGGGAGCTGTGTGTATACACACAGCTTCCGGTCCTGTCAGGGAGAGAAATGCCGATCTTCTGTTCATACAATGTATGAACAGAAGATCAGTAATTTCCCCATGTTAGTCCACCCCCCCTCCAGTTAGAACACACCCAGGGAACATACTTAACCCCCTTCCCCGCCCCCTAGTGTTAACCCCTTCACTGGCATTTTTATAGTAATTCAATGCATTTTTATAGCACTGATCACTATAAAAATGCCAATGGTCACAAAAATGTGTCAGAAGTGTCCGCCATAAATGTCGCAGTACCGAAAAAAATCGCTGATCACAGCCATTACTAGTAAAAATACCCCCTATTTTTGTAAACGCTATAACTTTTGCACAAACCAAACGCTTAGTGTGTTATGTATTCTACATTTTTTTTTTTTTTTTTTTTTTAAGAAAAATATCTGCCTAAACTGAGGAGACATTTTTTGTATATATATTTGGGGATATTATAGCAAAACAATTTTATTTTTTTTCCTTCAAAATTGTCGCTCTATTTTTGTCTATAGCGCAAAAACCGCAGAGGTGATCAAATACCACCAAAAGGACGCCAATTTTGTTTGGGAGCCACGTCGCACGACCGCGCAATTGTCAGTTAAAGCGACGCAGTGCCGATTCGCAAAAAGTGCTCTGGTCTTTGACCAGCAATATGGTCCGGGGGTTAAGTGGTTAGGGAAGTTGGCTATTAGGAAACAAGGGGAATATAAAGACACAATTTCAAATTGTGTGATTTATACAGACACTAATTGACCTGTGATCGCTGTTTAATAAATGGGCTCCTTACTTCCACATCCGTGATCAGGTCTGTATTGTTGGTAATCCTTAGGTCTAGTAATGCTTTGTTTCCCGTTGGTGCATTTACCATCTGGCCAATGAAATTGTCCTTCAAGACATTTAGGAATTGGCAAGCTTTAGATGAATGTATGGTTCCTTCCGCCCAGTCTGTATAATTAAAATCCCCCATTATGAATAGGGTTGCCACCTTTTCTTCAAGCCAAACCCGAACATTTTAGCAACACGGGGCACATTTTTTGTACACTGTAGGATTATAAAAGATATGGGACACCTCTGGGTGCCCCAAGGAGAGTGGTAATGCAGTTACGCTTTGAACAGTGGGTGTGGCATTATGTACCGCGCTGACTATCTCTACCTCCTGGTAGATCTGCTCCCTCATTTACCTCCTCCTGCACCCTCCTCATTTTGGTGCAGTCTGTCCTTGCTAAAGAGCTGGTAACTGACTGAGAAGTTGGCCCAGGAACCCAAACCCCTCATTTCTACACCAGTTTCTCAGCCAATGGTTTACTTTCCTAATCTTCCTCTGCTGTTCTGGTGTGACACTCCATCTTCCTCTGACTTTGTCATTGTTCCCAACACACACCATGACAGCCGGGTCTTCCCCAGCCCCTCCCAGTAATTTTGACCACCAGAACCCGAGTGCCCAATAGATAACATAGTTTGGCGCTTCAGGTCTTTGTGACAGATTGCCCTCTGTCCTAAGAATTGAGTCCCCCTGCCACAAGAATCTGTCTTTCCTTTTCCTTGGCTTTACTCCTACCCTCCATTGGAGGAATTATTCCCCTGGCAGCTAGGGGAGTCGCTCGGCTCCAGCAATGCTGGTCCCTGGCACTTCCCCTCTACCCTCCCTGGCACTTCCCCTCTACCCTTCCTGACTGTCACCCATCTACTCTGGTGCCTGCCACTCTTCATCTCCACCTGCCTCTGTGCTGGCACCTGCCAGGAATGATCCCAACTCTCCTTTAGTATGGAGAGTCTTCTCAGTGTTGATAATTGCTTCCCTAGATTCAGAACCTGGGCTTCCAGGGAAACAACGGCCCGGATTCAGAGAGCAATTGCGCCTGCGTAACCATAGTTACGCAGCGCAATTGCTTACTTGCGCCGGCGTAACGAATGCTCCTGATTCAGGAACCTTGTTACGCCGACTGCAGCCTAAGATATGCGTGGCATAAGGCTCTTATGCCCGCATATCTTAGGCTGCATTCTTGCGATGGCCGCTAAGTGGCGTTCCCGTTGTGCTCTGCGTATAGTATGCAAATTGCATACTAACGCCGATTCACAACGTTACGCGAGCCCTGCGTACGCAGTTTATGTCGTTTGCGTACGGCGGTTTTCGCGCAATGTTACGTATACCCGTCGTTCCCGCGTCGCGAAATTTAAAATTTATGTAGTTTGCGTAAGTGAATCATGAATGGCGCCATTCACGTTCACTTTGAAGCAAATTACGTCCTTGCGACGTCATTTGCCGCAATGCACGTCTGGAAAGTTTCCCGACGGAGCATGCGCACTACGCTCGGCGCGGGAACGCGCCTAATTTAAATGATTCCCGCCCCCTATGGGATTATTTAAATTGTGCGCGCTTACGCCGGGCAATTTTAAAGAGCGCACACGCAATTTACGGAGCTACTGCTCCGTGAATCGCGGGTAGCGCAGAAAATTTGCGGGGGGGCAGGGCAAAAACGTTGCCCTGCACCTCCGTAAAAAAAGTGCAAATGTACCTGAATCTAGCCCAACGTGCTTACATTTTGCACAGCAGTATTTGCCCTTGATCGGATTATCAAGGAATGCATATATGCCACAAGATGTACACGAGTCATGTCTCCACACCCGACGGGCATCATACCCACTAATTTAACTGTCAACTAGCTTCCTGACACTAATACTCCACAGTACAATACACAGGTACTTGCAGCACACATGCACTCGCAGTTGCATCCCAAACCCTCTTTCTGCTCACAAGACCAAAGTAGTACAGGGACTTCTTTGAAGTCGTACTACATGCATACTTTAGACACCCCCCAGGTACTAAATTTAAAGGAATATTTAACTTTTATTGTTTCACTTTGAGCATTATTAAAATCACTGCTCCCGAAAAAACGGATGCTTTTTTTTTTGCATTGATACATGTCCCATGGGGCAGGACCCAGGTCCCCAAACACTTTTTATGACAATAACTTGCACACTAACCTTTAAAATTAGCACTTTCGATTTTTTATGTTCGTGTCCCATAGACTTTAACGGTGTTCGCGTGTTCGAATACATTTTTTGCCTGTTCGCATGTTCTGGTGGGGTGTTTGGCTTATCCCTACCCCCTATGCTTATTTAATTCTTTGTAACAGTGTGCCATGTAAACGTATTTACAAACATAATGTAACTGTTTCCCATTATGGCTGATAATGGTTTAACTGACTTTTTCTAACCATTAAACATGCCCCTGGGCTGACCAGTCTTGGAAATAAGGGGAAAGAAGAGGAAGACATAATTGTGCAGAATAGATTTTATATGGATCACTATTATTCCCTTATATAATGGATGTCTACACAGCTGTCGTTGCAGGGGAGTCCATCCAGTCTAAAAAGTTTTTCTAGAACAGTGGGCATTAAAGTGGATGTAAACCCGAATATTTTTTTTTTTTTTTGCTGTCACAATGTAGAGTAAAATATTTCCTATCATCTGTGCCCAGTCTTGCCACAAAGAGTTAATCCAGCTCTGAGCAATCCTCTTTTATTGTTCAGTAAGATAAAACGGACTTACAGAGAAAAACCTTGGTCCGTTCCGCCCCCTTGCTGTGAATGACAGGTTATTTACATATCTCATGCACTAGCCTGGAGACAGGCATTATTTTTTAATTCCCACCCCCACTCCTTTTCTGAAATCATGTGGTTACTTTTCTGGATTTTGACTGGATATTAGTGATCATAGCAGAATTCAGTGTAAGTAATACACAGGACAAAATGCATGTTGACAAGGGGAGTGTAGAGGAGGGTGGGGAGTCTACTGACATCACGACTCCACCCACCGAGCTCCAGACAACAGACCCACCCACAGAATCTGCAGTTTTTCAGTTCTTATAGCAGACAGAGGGGAGACATTTGACAGGTAAGGATACATGCAGGAGACATCTATATCCTTATAGATCAACACTATGGCAGTAGTTTAGAAAGGATGAGAGTGGGTTTACATCCACTTTAATGCCTAAAGACAATTAGGCAGGAAGGATTCTCTTCAACCACTTAAGGACCGCCTCCTGCAGATACGGTATACGTCGGCGGAATGGCACGGCTGGGCACAAGCACGTACCTGTACGTCCTCTTTAAGTGCCCAGACGTGGGTCGCGGGCGCGCGCCGGCGACCCGGTCCGAAGCTCTGTGACCGCGGGACCCGCTGACCCGATCGCCGCTGGAGTCCCGTGATCGGTCCCCGGAGCTGAAGAATGGGGAGAGCTGTGTGTAAACACAGCTTCCCCATTCTTCACAGTGGCAGCTTCATTGATCGTGTGTTGCCTGATATAGGGAAACACGATCAATGACGTCACACGCACAGCCCCGCCCCCCTACAGTTAGAAAAACATATGAGGTCACACATAACCCCTACAGCGCCCCCTAGTGGTTAACTCCCAAACTGCAATTGGCATTTTCACAGTAAACAATGCATTTTTATAGCATTTTTTTGCTGTGAAAATTACAATTGTCCCAAAAATGTGTCAAAATTGTCCGAAGTGTCTGCCATAATGTCGCAGTCACAAAAAAAAATCGCTGATTGCTGCCATTAGTAGTAAAAAAAAAATTAAGAAAAATGCAATAAAACTATCTCCTATTTTGTAAACGCTATAAATTTGATGCAAACCAATCGATAAACGCTTATTGCGTTTTTTCCCCCCAAAAATAGGTAGAAGAATACGTATCGGCCTAAACTGAGGAAAAAAATATATATTTTTTTATATATTTTTGGGGGATATTATAGCAAAAAGTAAAAAATATAGAATTTTTTCAAAATTTTCGCTCTATTTTTGTTCATAGCGCAAAAAATAAAAACCGCAGAGGTGATCAAATACCACCAAAAGAAAGCTCTATTTGTGGGAAAAAAAGGACGCCAATTTTGTTTGGGAGCCACATCGCACGCGCAGTTGTCAGTTAAAGCGACGCAGTGCCGAATCGCAAAAACTGCCCAGGTCCTTTACCTGCATAAAGGTCCGGGTCTTAAGTGGTTAAAGAAAATCTTTTCCAAAGGTTTGTTTGTTTAATTTTGTTACTCTGAAAATTCCTTCATCCTATCTTACAAATGCAACTATTTCCCTTGGTTTTTGAGCAAGATCTAAAGTGGCAACAAGACCAGCTCAGAGGATGCAGGCTTGCCCCACCCATGATCACAACCCAAAAATGGGAAAAAATAGTGGGTAGGGGGGAGAAGAAGGTATTGAAGGTGTAGGAAAACAAAAAGGGCGAGGTGAAAGGAAGGGGGAGGAATGTAAAGAATAGACAAAAAAAAGAGAAAACCTATTCATCATACATACATACATACATAACACCCCAATCAAAAATCAACCCCTTGTCTTAATGCATTTCCTGCATTAAAGCGGTTGTATACCGCTGGACAGTTTTTTTCCCCCCTGCAAGGTAAAGTCATAATGTGCTAGTATGCATCACATACATTATGTGAAACTTACCTGGAAATGAAGCTGTACCAGCACTGCAATGTCAGTAATGCAGCCACTTCCATCTTCACCTGTTTTGCTTACGGGTTCGCGGGCTCCGGCTCCGTGACTGGCCGGAGCTGCGATGACGTCACTCCCACACATGGGCGTTCCTTCAGAGTGCATGTGCAAGTGATTTTACTGGCTGAATGTAAACATCTCCTAAACAGTACCCGTTTAGGAGATAATTACAGAACCTATAGGTAAGCCTGAGGCCTCGTACACACGACCGAGGAACTCGTTGGAAAAGACACATCGTTTTCCTCGACGAGTTCCTTGTTAGGCTTGTGGAGGAACTCGACAAGCTTGCTTTGCGTACACACTGTCAAGACAAAATCTTCTCGTTCTCAAACCCGGTGACATACAACACATACGACGGCAGGGGAAGATCGATTTCACTGGCACAACTCTTGGGGCTGCTTTTGCTAATTTCATGTGTTTGCGTGTTAAATAAAAGTTTGGTAAGAGACGATTTGCACTTTTCAGTCTGGTACAGCTTTAAAAATGTGTTATCTCCATTACAAACGCTACTTTTATCTCATGCTTTATTCTGAGCATGCGCGGGTTTTTTAGCATACACACGCTCGAGTTTCTCGTCGAAAACCAGCCCGACGAGGAACTCGACGAGCAAATTCAGACTCCCGTCGAGGAAAAAGAGAACTTGCCTCGATGAAAAATGTACACGCGACCGTTTTCCTCGGCAAAAAAGCTCTCCCACCAAGTTTCTTGATGGATTCTGCCGAGGAAACCGGTTGTGTGTACGAGGCCTGATTATAGTGTCTGCACTGCAAAAGCACAGTCCACTATTGCTCTTTTTTACAGGTAGTCAGATGTAAACAGACCGCCTGTCTGTTTACATCAAATTGTCATTTGATCGGATCCGCCATCCGTTTGTCTTTAGCCAATAGAATCGGATGTCGACGGGTGTAAATGGATACATGCCCATTTACATCCACCATCCCATAGAGGGCAATGGATGGTCCAATCTGGTCTGCCTAAAAAACTGATGAGCAGAAGAACCAATTGGTTCTTCCATGTAATAGGGGCCTTACCTAAGTCCTCTCACTTTCCAGCATTGTCCTGGTTGCAGCACCACTCTCCTCTCTTCCTAGTCTCACCGGAGACACTGCTGCTGTCAGTAAAATAGTAGTAAGCATATATATTTGGTTAAAGCGGAGGTCTGGCGGTAAAATCTTTTTTTTTTAAAGTCTGCAGCTACAAACTTTTAATAAGCACACTTACCTGTCCAGGTTGCCCGCGATGCCGGCCGCCCGATGCCAATCCGTCCCTCGGACTGGGTCCTGGTGTCGCCATCCTCACTAAGGGAAACAGGCAGTGAAGCCTTGCGGCTTCACTGCCCATTTCCTACTGCGCATGCGCGAGTTGCACGGCTTTTTGTGAATGGGCACACCGTCTTGTGTGTCCCAGAAGGCAGCGCGCCTCTATTTCCCAGGAGGCAATGTGAGGAGAGGAACACAGAACCTCACCGTGGACGAGAAAGAGGCAGCTTAGGACGATCTGCCTAGTAACAGCCTTTTCTGGTAAGTATAACATTTTAATTTTCTTTTTTTTAGCCTTTTTGGCATTTTTTTGAACCTCCACTTTAAGTATTTTGTGGTTACATGCAGTTGGTGCCTTGCTTTTGGTTATTTTAATATTTTGGAGGCCAACGGGTATCAGGCACTTTTCTATTTGGCTGTGAGCCTCGTGTCTCCTGTTTCAGGTAAGCGGTGCCACTCTCTCATCTTCTGTCCTGACAGAATCTTGGAAATGAAGTTAACAGGTAAACATCTTAGGTTCTATGATGTGGCCTTATTTTATAATTGAGGTGCTCTAGATCAGAGATATTTCTTGCTTACATTCTTATATTGAACAATCTTTGTAAGAAAAATCAAGAGTTTCCATGTACAGAAATAGTTATTTGGTCGGGAGTTTTATAGCCATCCCAGCCAATATGAAAACACTGTTTTTATGAGTAATTGATGTCTCAGAGGTCTGTCACACTACACTCTGCGGTATGTAATATTTTAGTGGACGGTGCTGGAGAATACCTGCAGAGTTTCCAGGATTCAGAAAAAAACACATACGTTCATTTCCTTTTGCCTGACAAAGCATTAAGTTAGCTGCTGCTGTTATTGTGGAGTTTCCGCTTGTCACTGTCATATGGTCAGTATGGGCTGCAGGCTTCGAAACCGATTCTCTGTTTTACCATTCTTCAAGCAACCTCAGATCTGAAATAAGCTGTCTTATTAGATAAGTTGTCTGATACTTATACTTTCAATTATTTTTAATTATTGTTAGAAAATTGACAATCAGATCAAGATAAATCACAAGAAACATCAAAACAGCCAGAACCCTGGCACAAGTTTACAAAAACAGCGAATGGTGAACACAAACACTTGTAAGGCATTGCAATATAACCTAATGGAAGAGTAGCAAGAGACATGGCAATCTTCTAAATATAAAAAGAGTAGCAGGGACTCCAACTATAATATCTTACGGGAGAGGAATCCCGTATATCATAGATCTCAGGCATAGCAGGAAAGAAAGAAATAAGAAAAGCAAAGAGTGGAGAGTGAGGAGAGAGGAAGAGGAAACGGAAAAACCAGGAAGAAGGCAAGGAAGTGATTCTCCCTGGAGACAGACTTAAAGTGGTTGTAAAGCCACTTTTTTTTCTTTCTATAGTTCCCTCTGTTAGATAACATGATGTTGCCCAGGGTATGTGATTTATAAAAATATGCTGCCTAATACCTTATTTATGCGAATCGCTCTGCGCTCACGTGACTGCCCGCAGGTCTCCTCTTTTCCGATCTGATAGCTGCAGGGGAGTTGCTGAGTTTCCCCCACTGACGTCAACCGGGAAGAGGAGAGGAGAGGAGGAGACCGGCGGGCAGTCAAGTGAGTGCTGAGCAGCGCTCTGAAATAATGTATTAGGCAGCATATTTTTATAAATCGCATACACTGGGGAACATTATGTTATCTAACAGAGGGAATTATGGAAAGAAAACACAGTTATTTTAGCAGCAGGAGGGGAGTACTGAGGGGTGGACAGAGCTGACAGCAGGGAGGGACGGGGGGAGAGGACAGAGGAGAGCTGTGGATGACGAAGGCACTTAAACTGACCACAGTGTCAAGGCTCAGCAGCCATGATGAACCATGGTCAGTTTACGGGTGGAGGGTGGAACCAGGCAGGATCAGACAGGTATTTCAGGTGATACAAGGGGCCAAATTACACAGCACAAGCACTGTGCTGTATAACAGGCTTTAAAATAACAGGATCTACCACCCCATATATACAGTGGATAGAGTCATGCATAGCGGGTCACCGGACATATGAATTAGATCTGCCAGTTTTTTTTGTTTAAGAACCTGATTAGAGCCATAGGCTCTAATAGGCTTCAAAATAGGGTGGACTTAGGTTGCAGAGCATTGCGTCTGGAGCCCACCCATGCAACAGTGAATACAAATTCACTGTTGCAACACTGATCCTCCTCTCGGCCATTCAGGAAGCAGGTATGAAACCTGTTTCACGATTGGCCAAAACTTTAGGCGATCCGTTTTTGACACCTAGAGCCGGGAGGAGGAGAGAGGAGACACTGCATAAGCTGCTTCTGGAGAGGACATGAAACAGCTTTCCCTGAGCCTGCCACGCTCTTACCACCTGCATCCAGGGTAAGGACAGCGTGTGGTGGTGGGCTGTGTGGCTCCACAGTCAGCCCGAAAGGGGGGTTGTTTCCCACCCACCCCAAAAAAACACCAGCCGCCACTGTTTTGTAGTGTAATTAATTACGCTAGCAATTTGCACATTGAGCATAATCCAAGATACCTTTCATCTGTACAACGACATGCTCACAGAGGCCTTCTTCCATGGATGAGCTATAAAAAAAGCTTAACCGCCCAGCAGGAGGGGAGTACTGAGGGTTGGACAGAGCTGACAGCAGGGAGGGAAGGGGGGAGAAGATAGGGAGAGGACAGAGGAGAGCTGCGGATGATGGAGGCACTTAAACTGACCACAGTGTCAAGGCTCAGCAGCCATGATGAACGTGGTCAGTTTATGGGGGGAGGGCAGAACCAGGCAGGGTCAGACAGGTATTTCAGGTGATACAAGGGGCCAAATTACACAGAACAAGCACTGTGCTGTATAACACGCTTTAAAATAGCAGGATCTACCACCCCTATATACAGTGGATAGAGTCATGCATAGCGGGTCACCGGGCATATGAATTCAGAGCGGACTTTTTTTTTTTATGAACCTTGCGGCTTCACTGCCCATTTCCTACTGCGCATGCGCGAGTTGCACAGCTTTTTGTGAATGGGCACACCGTCTTGTGTGTCCCAGAAGGCAGCGCGCCTCCATTTCCCAGGAGGCAACGCGAGGAGGAGAACACAGAACCTCACCGTGGACGAGGAAGAGGCAGCTTAGGACAATCTGCCTAGTAACAGCCTTTTCTGGTAAGTATAACATTTTAATTTAATTTTTTTTAGCAAATTTTTTTTTTTTTTAGGGTGAACCTCCACTTTAAGTATTTTGTGGTTACATGCAGTTGGTGCCTTTGGTTATTTTTATATTTTGGAGACCAACAGGTATTAGGCACTTTTCTATTTGGCTGTGAGCCTCGTGTCTCCTGTTTCAGGTAAGCAGTGCCACTCTCTCATCTGCTGTCCTGGCAGATTCTTGGAAATTAAGTTAACAGGTAAACATCCTATGTTCTATGATGTGGCCTTCCTTTATAATTGAGGTGCTCTAGATCAGAGATATTTCTTGCTTACATTCTTATATTGAACAATCTTTGTAAGAAAAATCAGGAGTTTCCATGTACAGAAATAGGGGTAGATTTAGAAAGAAGTTACGCTGGCGTATCTATTGATACGCCGCGTAACTTCTAGGATGCTACGGCGTATCTTTTTTCTGTATTCAGAAAACAAGATACGCCAGAATTTTGCTAAGATCCGACTGGCGTAAGTCTCTTACGCCATCGTATCTTAATTGCATATTTACGCTGGCCGCTAGGTGGCGCTTCCGTCGATTTACGCAAGGAATATGCAAATTAGGTAGATACGCCGATTCAGAAACATACGTCCACCCGGCGCATTTTTTTACGTCGTTTACGTTAGGCTTTTTCCGCCGTAAAGTTACCCCTGCTATATAAGGCGTATCCTATGTTAAGTATGGCCGTCGATCCCGCGTCAAATTTTGAACATTTTACGTCGGTTGCGTAAGTCGTCCGTGAATGGGGATGGATGTAATTTACGTTCACGTCGAAACCAATACGTCCTTGCGGCGTACTTTGGAGCAATGCACCCTCGGATATGTCCACGGACAGCGCATGCGCCGTTCGTGAAAAACGTCAATCACGTTGGGTCATGATTCATTAACATAAAACACACCCCCTGTTCCTCATTTGGATTAGGCGCGCTTACGCCGGCCCATTCACGCTACACCGACGTAACTTAGGAGGCAAGTGCTTTGTGAATAGAGTACTTGCCTCACTATCTTACATCAGCGTAGTGCAAATGGGATGCGCTACGCCTGCAGAAAGATACGCCGCCATACGTGAGTCTAGCCCATAGTTTTTTGGTTAGGAGTTTTATAGCCATCCCAGCCAATATGAAAACACTGGTTTTATTAGTAATTGATGTCTCGGAGGTCTGTCACACTACACTCTGCAGTATGTAATATTTTAGTGGACGGTGCTGGAGAATACCTACAGCGTTTCCAGGATTCAGAAAAAAACACATACGTTCATTTCCTTTTGCCTGACAAAGCATTAAGTTAGCTGCTGCTGTTATTGTGGAATTTCCGCTTGTCACTGTCATATGGTCAGTATGGGCTGCAGGCTTCGAAACCGATTCTCTGTTGTTTTACCATTCTTCAAGCAACTTCAGATCTGAAATAAGCTGTCTTATTAGATAAGTTGTCTGATACTTATACTTTCAATTATTTTTAATTATTGTTAGAAAATTGACAATCATATCAAGAGAGATCACAAGAAACATCAAAACAGCCAGAACCCTGGCACAAGTTTACAAAAACAGCAAATAGGCTCTAATAGGCTTCAAAATAGGGTGGACTTAGGATGCAGAGCATTGTGTCTGGAGCCCACCCAGGCAACAGTGAATAAAAATTCACTGTTGCAACACTGATCCTCCTCTCAGCCATTCAGGAAGCATGTATGAAACCTGTTTCCTGATTGGCCAAAACTTTAGGCGATCCTATTGGGCACCTAGAGTCGGGAGGAGGAGAGAGGAGACACCGCGGAAGCTGCCTCCGGAGAGGACACGGAGCAGCTTTCCCTGAGTCCGCCACGCTCTTACCACCTGCATCCAGGCTAATGACAGCGTGTGGTGGTGGACTGTGCGGCTCCACAGTCGGCCGGGAAGGGGGGTTGTTTCCCTGCCCACCCCAAGAAAACACCAGCCGCCACTGTTTTGTAGTGTCATTAATTACGCTAGCAATTTGCATGTTGAGTATGATCCAAGACACCTTTCGTCTGTACAACGACATGCTCACATAGGCCTTCTTCCATGAATGAGCTATAAAAAAGCTTAAACGCCAAAAGCAAAAAAAAAAGATCAATCGCTGTTTAGAGTGAGGCAGGCGTTCAATAGGTTAATTTAACAAAGCAATACGTGGTTGCTGGGGCACTGCAACCTTTGAAACGTTCCATATCAGAGCAAAAACCCTGTTCCAGAATCCTCGTAACTTTGGACACTTATGTGAAACATACTGCCAAGTTCTTGGCATCCTCGAAAGCACAGGGGCAAAGAAGATGGTTAAAGCCTTGATAAGCGAAGAGGGACCAGATACCTTCAGGTCATAACCTTGACATTAGCCTCCATTAGGGAAATGTTCAGCACGCCAAAGAAAAGACAAATGCCAATGGTCAACATCATTATCAGAAGCCACATTCAAGTCGTAAGCCTACATGTAGGCAGTAGTGTATTTAGGATTTGTGCTGCCCTAGGCCTGACGAAACTCGTGCACCCCCTAATTTAAATATGACCCACCCCTTCCTGTCAAGGCCACATCCCTTTCTGTTAAGACCCGTCCTGAAATTTTTGAGTGGATACACTAGTTCTGAGGGCCTGGGGGGGGGGGGGGGGATGGATTCCCTTAATTTGCATAGATTTCCTCTCACTTCCTGTTTGGCTATGGGGCAGGAAGCCGGCGGGGACTCTTTCCGTGCTTCCCCCCCTGCAAAGTGCTTCCCTAGGCCTGGGCCCGGATACAGCGTTGTATGTAGGGGAATTTATCGGGCAGTCGAGCAGCAGCCTGTAGATAATAGATATGCCCTGCCTTAGGTGTACACCATGTCTCATAGGGAGTAACTCTGGGGTCTTTAGTCAGTGACTGGCCTAACATGTGCAAAAAATTTGAGATTTCGGGCATTGGCATTTTAAGCCCAGAGTGACAATGGGCTATTGTGAATGGACTCCGAGAAGGCAAAATATTTCCGATTCTATAAAGGCCTTTATTCAGCCACCAGCGAAAGGCCTGGGGATCCTGGCTGGGGGGGGGAGCAGGATTGCTAAAAAGATGATTTAGTGGATAAAAGAGGGAGTCCTACGCCTTGTTGGTTGCCAAGTTGTCTTATAATAAAAGTGTAACTGGATACATTATCCTATGAACACATTTGCAAGCAGAAGATTTCTGTAGTTTAATATATTAATATTTACGGAAACATTACTTGGAAAGCAGTCATCTGTAGTTTAACAATGCATTTAAATACAAGATAAGGGGCCCATCCTATAACTTAGCTGCTGCATTGCTAAGTGTTGTTTGTCTGTATTTGGCATTTGATTTGATGATACATAATGACACATTTTAATGATACATCATATGATACTATATTATGCCATAGCATGTGTGGGAGGATGCCACCCATGGTTATTCAAACTCTTCCTCTTACTCAATCATATTCTGCATCTAGTGTATTTAGTTATCAGTCAGTCTGTCAGTGTATCTGCGTATTTCTTTCTTTATTTTTTTACTATTCTGCAGCCAGTTACCCTATCCATGTATTTAGCCTATTTAGCCTTTATTGAGTCTGTTGTTTTCTGTTGACTTCTATTATAGTTTACCAATAGGAACATAAAGGTCTGGATTCAAAAAGCAACGCTTAAGAAGTTTTTCCACAATTACTGACAAACCTATGGAACATAGGTGTGCGCAGAGGGTGTGCCAGGTGTGCCTATTCACCCTGTGCAGCACAGATTCCCCCTGCTAATACTGCACAGAAACCCCCCAACAGGGCTCCTAATTAAAAAAAAAATATAATAATAAAAAAATAAAATTGTAAAAAATAATAAAATAAAATTTTTTAAAAAATAATAAAAAAATGTAATTGTAAAAAATAATACAAAAACAATAAATATAAAAAACTACTGACATCATGGCCCGGATTCAGAAAGCACTTACGCCGACGTATCTCGATATGCGCCGCGTAATTGTAAATTAGCGCCGTCGTATCTGTGGGCCATACCCAGAACACAAGATACGCCTGAAAACAGGCTTCTTCCGACCAACGTAAATGTCCTACGCCGGCGTATCGTAGGCGCATATTTACGCTGGACGCATCTGGTGCTCCCATTGATTTCCTATTCAAATATGCAAATGAGTGAGATACGGCGATTCAGAAACGTAGGTTTGACCGGCGCAGGCTACGCGCGGTGCGCGTAAGAGCAACTTCCGGCGTAAAGTTACCCCTCATAAAGCAGGGGTAACTTTGCACCAGAGTTGCACAGGTCAGCTGGAGAGCAGCTACAGCAGCACCGTTACGGACGAGCTGAGCAACCACACTTGCAGGACAACACATCTGTATGCCAACATGCCAGGGGCAGCCGTGGTCATAGCACTACTGCGTCTACGGGCACGTAGGAGGGCACGGGAGAGGATATACCGCACGCGCATAGACGTCTTTGGCATGGGTGATTCGGAGGTGTATCGCATCTTCAGATTCAGCCCTGATGCTATCCTGGAAATAGCCACAACCCTGCATGATGACATCACCAGCAAGACATGCGTACATGCAGTGCAGCCACTGGTCAAGGTGCTGGCAACACTGCATTTCCTTGCCAGTGGCTCCTTTCAGCGTACGAGTGGAGTTGTGGCTGGGATGTCACAATCCACCATGAGCAGATGTGTGCACCAGGTTGTCCCCGCAATCCTCACACGCATGTCCCACCACTTCATCAAACCCACCCCTAAGCATCTGCGGCAGAAGGCAATGGCGGATTTCTTCAGAATTGCCAGATTTCCACACACTCTGGGGGCCATTGATTGTACACATGTGGCACTACGGCCCCCCCCCCCCCCGGCCACAGAGCACATATTCCACAATCGTAAGCATTGGCATTCCATCAACGTACAGGTGATAGCCGATGCCCAATGCCTCATATGGCACGTCCGTGCCAAACACCCAGGGGCCAGCCACGACAGCTACATATACCGTCAAAGCACCATCCCAACAGAATTCGAACTGAACATGTACGGGGACAGCTGGCTGGTTGGTGAGTGACATGGGAGTCAGGCATGACTGTCCGACCCCATGATGCAGACATCATGAGGGGCACATGTACGGCTAACATCCTCCTGTCTTTTCCCTTCCAGGTGACTCTGCATATGCACTTGGGCCCCATCTCATGACTCCATTCTGGAATCCCCAAACCAGAGGAGAGAGAAAATACAATGATGCACACATACGTACCCGTGCAGTGGTGGAACGCACATTTGGCATCCTGAAGTCCCGTTTCCGATGCCTGGATAAGTCCGGGGGGGCCCTGTTGTATTCCCCAAACTTTGTGTGCCAGATCATCGGTGCATGTTGCGTGCTGCACAACTTCGCCATGAGAAAGGGCCTGGAGATTGACATACGTGATGACCTTACCCCCGAACCACACAGTCCCCCCCCTAACCGAGGCTACCCCGTCTGCTGAGGGGACATCAGTCAGGAGATGCCTCGTGGAATGCATATTTGCACGTTAAACACACACATTCATCATGGCACAAGGAGAATGCACGCATGCACACCACTGTGGTCCCTAGCTCTCACACACCACATCCACCTCACATTGGATTAGTCCAAGTCCACCATGCCGGACTTGGGAGCAGCAACGCCACAACAAGGCCCCAATTATGTCGCTGTCCATTCATACCACATTCACACCGTCGTGGGGATAACTTCTCCCCAACGACCCAGGGTGACATCCCTTTGCCCGCAGGAATGTCACCCTCACATTCACACTCCAGTCACACTGTAGCCTGCACTACTCCCCGTGTGCAGGAATTATACAAAAAAATACAACTCATAACCTGAGTTTAAAAAAAAATAAACACTCATCACCTGAGTATACAAATAAAACAAAAAACTCATCACTTGAGCATAAAAGAAAACCAAAAAAAAAATCATCTGCCCTGCCGTGGGCTGCGCCTGGTGCCTAGGCTCCTGGGCCGCAGTTGCCTGGGGGGAGCCTCAGGTCGGGGGGGGTGTTTTGTCTGGTGGAGGTACATCCCCCGGTCTCTCCCTGGCTGCCTGCCTGCCCTCCAATGCCAGGGCTATGCGGTGGAGGAAATTATTTGTCACTGCATGCATCCGCAGCTGGCTGGTGGTTGTGTTGCGCAGGTGGTGCCTTGTCTGCCTCCCCTCCTCTTGTACGGCAGCTGCCAGGCTCCTCCCCTCCACCTGCATGGCAGCTGTATTGGCCTGGACTGCCTCTGCCAGGCTACGGACCTCCGTCACAAGGCCTGATGTGGTGGCCTGCAGTTTCCCCAGACAGGTCACAATTGCTGTGCCGTTTCCAACCACATCCTGCAGGCTGTCATTGATGGCGAAATTCTGATCAGCCTGCTGGGTGAGGGCCTGTTGCACAGCTATTGTACAGGCAGCCTGGGTCTGGGCCGAGGAGGCCAGGCTCTCTGCCACACAGTGCAGGTCCCCCACTAAGGCAGCCATATGGTGGGTTTGGCGGGCCTGGTCCCTCCTCCAATGCCTCCGGATCACCCCTTGTTTTGCGTGTAGCCTTCCTTGGGGCAGGAGAGGCTTGGGGCCGGCTGTATGTGGTGGCCCTTGAGGGGCTATCCCTGATGGGGGGGGGGTGGCCCTTGAGGGGCTATCCCTGATGAGGGAGGAGGTTTGGGAGGGTGCTGGTATGGGGGTCTCCTCCACAATGAAGAAACCTTCCTCCATAGTGACCTGCTCCTCCTCTACTTCCTCTAGAAGATGGCGTGGGTCGCCCAGCAGCTGACGACGGCCCCGCTCCATCCAGCACATCTGTGGATGACACAAAACATTCACATGTTGGTGGACCCACACACTTTTCACATGTTCCCTTGCACCCCCACACATGCTACACACCGGAGAGAAGATAAAACACACTTGCCTGTCCTCAAGGGCTGAACAACTGAATCAAAGCCTTCCAGGCCCTCCACCTGCTCCCTCTCCAGGCACCTGGCAACAACCAGATCATCAGCAGTAAGGGAGATCTTAGAGGCTGGTCCACCTCCTGTGCCACTGGCATGTTTCCTGATATTGGCCAGCTTCTCTTTCACCAGACGCCACAGATCATTAATTTTCTTGCTTATGTCCCTGGGGGTCCTAGCCGCCATGCCAAGGGCATTCACCTGCGTGGTAATCTCCATCAAGATTTAATCTTTTTGGACATTGCTGGTTGTGCCACTCTGTGCCCCATGGAGGCACGCGCCATGTTTGGAGAGGGCATCAATAATTATAGCCTTCTCCTCAGGGCTGAAGTTTTTCTTCCTGCGCTCCTTAGTAGTCCCTGGTGCAGACATACCGCAAGAGACAAAAGAACTAGCAGTAAAAAAAATGCTTGTGTACTTTTGCACTTGACGGGCGCATGTCTGGGCGTATTTATGCACTGGGCGTAGGCAGTGGGCCGGCGTATCTTTGTGGTTACGCCGGGCGTAGTTGTAAGCATGCGCACATGGGCGCAGTCAATGCTTTCACCTCACTGCTAATGCGCCGTTTAAGATACGCCTGACGTAAACCACTGCGACATGATCATCATTTGCATAGGGTGACGCCCACTTACACTTACGCTGGCCTACGCCTGGGAAAATACGTTACGCTGGCGCATCTTGGTGAGTAATTTCTTTCTGAATACACTACATGCCTCTCCGCGCTGCTCCGGCGTAGTGTTAAAAAGATACGCTACGCCGGCATAAATATGCGCCAATGTATCTGAATCCGGGCCCATATGTCTACTTCCCTACTGAAACATCCACTGCCCTACTAACACTCTCCATGTTTAAATACATTTTAAAATGTTTTTTACATTTATTTATAAAAGTGTGTGTGTGTCTATATCTATATCTATATCTATAGATATAGATAGATAGATATATCTATCTATAGATATATCTATAGCTATATATAGATATATCTATATAGATAGATAGATATATCCATCTATCTATATAGATATATATATATATATATATATATATATATATATATATATATATATATATATGTAGATATATACCTCTCTATATACATGCACACGCACGTATGAGTGTTTGAGTTTTGGGGTTGCACACCCTAATGCACACCTATGCTCTGGAACTACAGGAAATCATTTACTCTATATTAATGTATGAATGTTCTTTCCATTTTATCAGGAAATCAGTATAAGCCTATTGTGTGGGTGTCATATATTATGCTTTCAATGCAAAATAAATGTGCATTGTTTAAAAAAAATGCTGAGGCTGCAAACAAGAGCTAAAATGAAAAAGATGCGCCACCACAAAAGACAAACTTGGTGACTGACGTGGTTTCAAAAAACGACATCTCAAGGTTGTACCTCTGTATTAGTCATCTGTTATTGGGTTATTGGCAATTTAAAGAACAGTTAGGATGTGCAAAGTGCAATAACTCATAGCATCCTTAAGTGAATTCTTTCCAACTGACCACCAATGTAAAGAGGCTTCCTCTGGGAAAAAGAAAAGGTTGAGAAAGGCTGCTTTAGGTTATAGAAAAAAGTGAAGTGCAAGGATTAGCACAATACAACTCTTAATTTGGATGCAAAATTTACATGATAAAATGAATGCACTCACATGCTCCAAGTGACGAACATGGCTATGGCATACACTATATTACCAAAAGTATTGGGACGCCTGCCTTTACACGCACATGAACTTTAATGGCTTCCCAGTCTTAGTCCGTAGGATTCAATATTGAGTTGGCCCTCCCTTTGTAGCTATAACAGCTTCAACTCTTCTGGGAAGGCTGTCCACAAGGTTTAGGAGTGTGTCTATGGGAATGTTTGACCATTCTTCCAGAAGCACATTTGTGAGGTCAGGCACTGATGTGGACGAGGTCTGGCTCGTAGTCTCTGCTCTAATTCATCCCAAAGGTATTTTATCGAGTTGAGGTCAGGACTCTGTGCAGGCCAGTCAAGTTCCTCCACCCCAAACTCGCTCATCCGTGTCTTTATGGACCTTGCTTTGTGTACTGATCCAAATCATTTGGTGGAGGGGGTTACGGTGTGGGGTTGTTTTTCACAGGTTGGGCTTGGCCCCTTAGTTCCAGTGAAAGGAACTCTTAAGGCGTCAGCCTACAAAGACATTTTGGACAATTTCATGCTCCCTACTTTGTGGGAACAGTTTGGGGATGGCCCCTTCCTGTTCCAACATGACTGCGAACCAGTGCAGAAAAAAAAGGTTCATAAAGACATGGATGAACGAGTTTGGGGGTGGAGGAACTTGACTGGCCTGCACAGAGTCCTGACCTCAATCCCATAGAACACCTTTAACACTCTCATGTACTATTGAGCGTACTATGCCTATAAACCGGAGGAAGGGAACTGCAGGCGCCCGCAGCATCTGTCAGCTGTGTACACTGAATACTGTGGAGAGCTGTTAATGGCTGAGCTAGTTCACAGAGGACTTCCTGGATCAGCGTTGTGGGTTGCCATGGAAAACAATACGTTTAAATTATAGCAACTTTAAACACTTTGAACTTTGATTTGTCAAATCAAATTATAATTTTTATTAAACAGGAAATGCTTAAAGCAATGTTGATTTGCAAAAATGTAATAACCAGATCAGATTTTACTTGTCATCGATTTATCAGTCCAAACAAAAATACACCTTTGTCAATTGGTTGTTTCAAGTCACTACTTTTTGCTCTTTTTGAAGACACCTTTTTTTCATATATATATGTAGCACTACCCCCGGAGGAGCTGCTGGTTTGTTTTGGGTCTACGCTCTGTGACCAACCCCTTAAAATGGCTCAAAACCCTCCCTTGACAAACCTGGTAATATGGGAGTTGTAGTCCCCAATAAATGGTGGGGAAACACAATATCCTGTTACGCTACCACAGATTTTTTGCAAATAAAAGGGGTTACCTTAAATGGAAGGGATCTTGCAGTATGAAAGATAGGCTGCACACAGACTTCAGATAACCAAAGTAATGCTTTACTTAAAGTGGAAACAAATGAACATAAGTAAAACAGTGATACACTATTTGCAGATCCCTGCAGTGTCAGTAACAACAATAAGGTTTAAGTATGAACTAGACTACAATCTCATGTAGACCTGTGTAAGTACACAGCAAGAGGGACCCCTTCAACGGAACATACACATTGAAACGCCCTCTTGCCAAGCCTCACCCAGCTCTCTACCTCTCTACAATACCATAAGAGGTAACAGAACCGATTACTCGATCAACGAGCAATCAAATAAATATTAACAATATTAACAATATGGGTACTATCAATATAGCTAATTAGTATGGCCTGGCGTCCCAGGCCAAACTTCAACACAGTTTTATGCTAATAGTTCGTTCACTTGTGCGTTGGCATGCGTTGGCGCGCATAAAGCAATTTATAATCCATAAGGGTAATAGTAAACTGTTGAAAGTTTCCTGAATAGTCAAACCGCAAAGATGGATATCAACAATCCGCCCTCCGGAAGACAATCAGTACTCTCGAGGCAAGTGCCCGTCTCACCCAACTGGTTCAGGCCTTGACCTTCTGTCCCTGATCTCCAGTCAGAGTCCTGTTAGCCAGCAGCCTCCGGTTCTCGGACAGGACGCAGGGGGTACTGGAACTCGTCCGATCACTCTGGCAATGGCTCCATCTCTTTTTTTTAAAGGCGCTCCACCCGGGTGTATGTAGGCCCCAGCTGCGGCCTACTCCCTGTGGAGATACTTCTGGCCGTGTCCTCCTGGGTTGAAGAGGCGGTCCCGACAGAGGGCGCCAAAAAAGTTCTCTCCCTTAAATTACCTCCCCTAGCAGGCGGCGCGGAAGGCAAAGCATCTTGGGGTTGTACAGCTGCTCTCTGGGTAATGTAGTTTATTACAGGCCCGGGCAAATTGAGTCTCTTCTCCTCTGAACTCAATCCCCCAACATTCTCTGCGGTACCAGAACAAAATGTAAATAACAGGTGGCTCTAACCCAACTCGGCCACAGGAGGGAGCTGAGATCCTTCACGATCAGCAATGGTAGTCTGTTATATCACGTCGAAAAGGGTAATACCCCGCTACACACTCCCCCCACTCAAAGAATCTTTGGTCCTCCAAAGATAGTAACAGTTTACAACCTGGTACACGCTTTTCAATTACATGTGGAGAAAACTTGGTTAATGCATGCATGACAATAAGCAATCCACATTCCTATATGAGGAGCCTAGATTTAAACAACTAATATAACACAAAGCTGACAGAGGAACCTCCCACCAATTGTCATAGGATGGGGGGTTGTTTTGTCCACAGGCCACCTGAACTCATATGGCCTTACCAGATGTGCCAGGGAGTGGGCTAGGGTTGTCCTCTTTCAAATGTACAGCAGAGAGACCAGGCATGTCAATTGTTCTTTTAGAAGGGTAAAACTACCTCTTCAGAGCATTCTCCCAGCTGACTGTAAGTTAGCTTCTTTGGGGGGTGAATGGTTATTTTTCCCTTCTCTTCTTGCTCAGGCACATAGAGTTCAGCTTCATCTTCTGGAACTTCTTCTTCTGAAGCATCTTCCTCTGGAATACCTTCTTCCGGAACAGCTTCCTCTTCTGGAACATCTTCCTCTGGAACATCTACCTCTGGGACACCTTCCTCGAGGCTCTTTCTTCTGGAACTTCTTCTTCTTCTGGAGCATCTTCCTCTGGAACACCTCCCTCTGGAACAGCTTCCTCTGAAACATCTTCCTCTGGAACATCTTACTCTGGAGCTCTTTCTTCTGGAACTTCTTCTTCTGCAGGGGCATCTGTTTTCTCATCTGAAACTTCTTCGTAAAGCCACAAAATCTACTCAAGAAGCGTAGCACGAGGCACAAATTCAGGAGCTTCAGGGCAAAGAACTCCATTGTCAGCCATGTCATGAGAAGATGGAGAAGGGTCTGTGGTCTCTTGGGACTGAGATGGCCATAACCAGTCTGATTCCATCTCTTCCTCCTCTGAGTCTTCATGTTCGCGATCTTGAGAAAACTGAGATCTGGTTACTGGCCGTGACCCTCGAGAGGTAGACGGGGTCACTTGTGGATCTGACAGGGGGGCAGACGAACTGCTTCGAAAAGAGGTAACAGATGGTTCCGGTGCCAGGTCTTGAGTGGTCCAGTACTCCCTTCTGGCCTAACCTGATATACTGGGAGACCGGGTAACTGCTTACAGATAATGTATGGCTGAGATTTCCAACGGTATGCCAGCTTATGTTTCCCTGGCACACTGGTCTCCTGGTTGCAGGTCTTGGACCCTGACTTTCAGATCATAATTCCGTTTATTCCTCTGTCCCCTTTGATTTGAAGTAGCTCAAGCCTTTTCATAGGCCGTTTTCAGGCTTCTCCTAAGTCTGTCCACATATCCCTTATTGGAGGTGGCTGAAGCATTGTCCAGGGAGACACCAAATGCCAGATCTACTGGTAGCTGAGCTTGTCTTCCAAACATCAGCCGGTAAGGGGAGTATCCTGTTGCATCACTGGTGGTGCTATTGTAGGCATGTACAATAGCAGCTATGTGCTTACTCCACTGTTGCTTCTTCTCTACACTCAAGGTTCCCAGCATGTCCAAGAGAATGTGATTAAAGCGCTCAGGCTGAGCATCCCGCTGGGAGTGATAAGGAGTAGTTCTGGATTTTTTTATACCCAGCAAATCCAACAGCTTCCTAAAGAGTTTACTCTCAAAGTCACTTCCCTGATCGGAATGTATATGTTGGGGCAATCCTTAATGGCTGAAAAAACGTTTCTACTAGCACCTTCACCACTGTGGAAGCTTGCTGATCCTTTGTTGGGAATGCTTGGGCATATCAGGTAAAATGATCAGTTATCATCAAGACATTCCCCAATCCACTTAGATCAGGTTCTAGGCAAAGGAAATTAATGCACACCAGCTCCATGGGTCCTTGGCTTTGCAGATGGCCCATTGGAGCAGTCCGATCTGGCAAGGTCTTCCTTTGGATACACCGCATACAGGATTGGCAGTAACCTTCGACTTCAGCCGGCATTTGGGTCCAGTAAAACCTGTCCCTGACTAACTGGGAGGTTATCTCGGATCCTAGATGGCCATGGTTGTCATAAAGGGCGTTCAAGGCCATCTCTCTGTACTTGGCGGGGAGAAACAGCTGCCATCTCTCTTCTAAACCATCAGAGGGGGCCCCTTCGGTAGACCACCCCCTGATGTAACTGCAACCGGTCCCATTCTCTATGTACTAGTCGAGCCTCCTTATGTGAGTCTGTGAGAAGCACTTCTGGGCATTTCTCTTCCAGAGCTTTTAATATTAATCTTCCCAGGGTGTCTTCCTGTTGGTCCATCCTCAGCTCTTTTTTTGATAGCTTCGGGAGACCCTCTTCTCTCTCCTGTGTTACCTTACAATAACACTTGGGTACTCCAGCAGGTGAGACTCCAATCTCCTCAACCATGGACCCTCCCTTGGCTTTGAGTTCCACCCGTTGGTATAGGGCCCGTATTCCTTCTGGGGTTAATTGAGTCCACTCTTCGGTAGGATCTTCAGGACCATGAGGTCTTCTGGATAGGGCATCTGCATCTCTGTCCCCGGCACCTGGTCGATATTTCAGGCTAAAGGTAAATCCTAAGAGGGCTGCCAGCCACCGATGTCCTGTAGCATCCAGCTTGGCGGTAGTGAGGAGGTAGGTGAGTGGGTTGTTATCAGTTCTCACCACAAATTCGGCCCCATACAGATAGTTCTTCAGCTTATCCACAACCGCCCACTTGAGAGCCAGAAATTCAAGTTTATGTGTAGGGTAATTCTTCTCTGCTGGGACCAGACTCTGACTCACGTATACGACGGGGCGCGGGTGACCATCATATTCTTGGTATAACACCCCACCCAATCCATCTCGGCTGGCATCAACATGCAATTAATACGGTCTCTTGGGATCTGCATAGGCCAGGACAGGAGCCGTGGTCAGGCTTTTTTTAACTGGATAAAAGCCTCTTCACATTTAGGGTCCCACTGATCCTGGACCGATTCCTTGGATTTCCTGAGTCCCGAGGTGAGCTTCACAGGCTTAACTGCCTCCTGGGCTTCATCTTCTCCTTCTATCTTCAGCAACTCATTCAAGGGTCTGGCTATCTTGGCAAACCCCTCCACGAATCTTCTGTAATAGGAGCAAAAACACAGGAATGATCGGAGTTCGGTCACGTTAGTAGGCCTCGACCAGGAGGTAACAGCATCCAACTTCTCTGGATCGGTAGCCACCCCTTCTGCAGACACAATGTGACCCAAGTAGTGGACTGAAGACTGATAAAATTGACACTTCTCTGGGGACAGCTTCAATCCTTCTTCAAGACCTTCTCCAGCCTTTCTTCATGTTCCTCCAGGGATTTTCCAAATACATTGACGTCATCCAAGTACACCAGGACTTCTATCAGATTCATGTCTCCTACTGTCCTCTCCATCAGTCTCTGGAAAGTGGCTGGGGCCCCCGATAGGCCCTGAGGAATGCGATTGAACTCGAAGAATACCACCGGAGTAATAAAAGTTGTCTTCTCCCTGTCTTCAGGATGCATGGGAATTTGGTAATACCCACTTTTCAAGTCCATCACACTGAACCATTTGGCCCCTGATAAACTCTGCATGGCATCTTCTATCCTAAGGGTAGTATACTGATCAGGGAGAGCCCTTCGGTTCAACGTTCGGTAGTCAATGCACAATCTAAGGACCCATTCTTCTTTCGAACTGCCACAATCGGGAGGCATAAGGACTTCTAGATTCCCGGATTATTCCTGTCCTCTTGAGCTCCGCCAGTTCTTCAAGCAAATCTTCCAAGTCTCCTAGAGGAACCCGTCTGACTCTTTCCCTAAATAGTTTGTCTTCCTCTAGGCGCATTGTGTGAGTGGCACTCTTCGCACACCCCACGTCATATTCATCTTTAGAAAAGATTTTCTGCCTTCTGGCCAACTGAACTCTGGCCCTTTTTTTCCATTCTGGTGGGAGGGCCATGTCCCCTGTGCAGAGTTTTTCCAGCATTCCTTCGCCCCCTTCCTCCTTCTTCCAATCAGATGGAGCGATTGGGGTGGCTGAGTTCACTTGACCCAGCAACATCCTGGCTGGTACCTTCACTGGTGCAGTCGTGGTGTTTCTGATGCTCACCGAGACCTTCCCATGATTCCTCTGTAGTGCCTTCAATGGGACCACGTCAGGTACCACTTCTATCCCCTTACTGCTCTGTGGGTCTGTTTCCAGAACAACAAAGGAGCCTGGTTGCCTCAAGCTGAGCTTGACAGAAGCCTTTAAGCAGGTCACCTCTCCTGGCTGCAGCATCCTTTCACTTCTTCCCAGTCTCCAGATCCCGACTCCTTCTGTGGGGGCCTTCTTTTCCAGAACCAGGCACTGGTAAGCCTGCCTCAGCATTGGATGCACCCTTGCGGGTGGAGTATCCTGTTCTTGAGATAGAGGTGCCAGGAGCCTCCGCACTAAGTCGGTGTTAGTCCCTATGATGGGGGAAGACTATTGCCAGAGTGTCGAAAGTTTCGGCTTCTCCTGCCACTGAGGGGTCAAAAGTCAATTTGATTGGCAAGTATCCATCATAAGGGAAGTTTTGGGTGCCGATTCCCCAGATCTCCAGCACTTATAGCTTGCTTAGCGGCAGGTGCTTAAGGTGTTTGTCATAGAAGTCCCTTTATAGGAGAGTCACTTGTGCTCCAGTATCAAGGATGCCCTTGGCAAAGATTCCTTCTATTTGAACGGAAACTATCGTGGAAGGCCCCACTAATTTGTCAGGAAACATTTTTTTTTGGCACCTTCCTATTTGACTCTGCCGTCTGTACCTTTACTTCTTTCTTCTTTGAATCCCCATTGGGTTTGAATCCTTGTTGGGCCTGGCGTGCATTGATCTCCCGCCTTTTAGCAGCTTGGGTCATGGGAGGGAGCTGAGATCCTTCAAGATCAGCAATGGTAGTCTGTTATATCACGTCAAAAAGGGTGATACCCCGCTACATATATATTTGGTTATACTGGGTTGATGCCTGATCATCCAGGTAACGTTTTTTGGAGCCAGTGGCCGACTCTCTTGTAAAAGCAATCCTAGCTGCGAACTAGCCACTCGACTGCTTTGAAAAGCAGTGGAGGCGGACCACCCCCCCTCCCGGATGCCCCTCCAGTTTCAGTGGCTTGCTCAGGCCTTGCAGTCCCACTAGGAGACCAGTGGCTGGCCAGCAGAACAAAGCTGGAATCAGCTTTGATTGGCTGTCTGCTATAGTAACGACAATGACATCACTACCAGTTTGTCTGGATGTCAACTACGCCATTTAAAAAAAAGAAAAGCATTCAAAAACACAGATCTTGATGTCTTCAATGCTTTTAAGGGCAGATGAGGGATTTGGGGTTCTTGAGCAAAGGCTGTAAATACTTATGTACATTAGATTTTTTTTTTCGTTTTGATTTTTAATAAATTTGCAAAGAGTTCAAGAAAACTTCTTTCACATTGTCATTATGGGGTGTTGTTTGTCGAATTTTGAGGAAAATAATACATTTAATCCATTTTGAAATAAGGCTGTTGTAACATAACAAAATGTGGAAAAGCGCTGTGAATACTTTCCAGATGCACTAAAGATCTTGGTTGCCTGTGCCTAAGTACCATGGCAAGTCTTGGTAAAGCAACAGTATAATTTTAAAAAACTTGGTACAGCTTATGAAATGGGTACCAGCTTTATTGGAATATACCATAAGATCTTTCGGTGAACAGGTTCAGATAAGTTTCCCCAGGCACACATTTAGAAAGCATAGTATACACATTTAAAAAGTCTTACTTCATTGTAATTTAATTATCCCAAACTTTTGAAAAAAAATAATATTTCAGAGTTGAATTGCTTTTGTGGTTTACAACACACACATTGGCCCAGATTCTCGTAGAACGGCGTATTTTTGCGGCGGCGTAACGTATCCAATCTACGTTACGCCTCCGCAACTTAGACGGGCAAGTGCTGTATTCTCAAAGCACTTGCTCCATAAGTTGCGGCGGCGTAGCGTAAATCGGCCGGCGCAAGCCCGCCTAATTCAAATGTTGAACAGGGGGGCGTGTTTTATGTTAATGTTCTGTGACCCGACGTGATTGACGTTTTGCACTTACGGCGCATGCGCTGTCTGTGGAATTTCCCAGTGTGCATTGCTCCAAAGTACGCCGCAAGGACGTCATTGGTTTCGACGTGAACGTAAATGACGTCCAGCCCCATTCACGGACGACTTACGCAAACGACGTAACTTTTTCAAATTTCGACACGGGAACGACGGCCATACTAAACATTGTTACGCCGCACTTATGCCACCATAGAGCAGGGGCAACTATACGCCGGGAAAAGCCTAACGTAAACGGCGTAACTTTACTGTGTCGGCCGGGCGTACATTCGGGAATTTGCGTATCTAGCTAATTTGCATACTCAACGCGGAATTCGACGGAAGCGCCACCTAGCGGCCAGCGTAAAAATGCAGTTACGATCCGACGGCGTAAGAGACTTACGCCTGTCGGATCTAACAGATATCTATGCGTAACTGATTCTAAGAATCAGGCGCATAGATACGACTGCACAACGCAGAGATACGATGGCGTATCTGGAGATACGCCGTCGTATCTCGGTTGTGAATCTGGGCCACTGTTTTTCTTCTTTTTTTTTTTTTTTAGCAATGGCGCAATTTCAAAAAGTTCTTTGTGCCCACTATAATTTGGGAACCTTTAATATATGTAGGGAAATGTAGGGAAATATAGGGAAATGTAGGGAAATTGTAGGGGACCATTAATATATGTAGGGAAATGTAGGGAAATTGTAGGGAAGCTTTAACATATGTAGGGAAATGTAGGGAAATTGTAGGGAAGCTTTAAGGCCTCGTACACACGAGGGGACATGTCCGATTAAAACGGTCCGCGGACCGTTTTCATCGGACATGTCCACTCGGAGATTTCGGTCTGATGGTTGTACACACCATCAAAATGAAATCCGCGCGGACACAATACTCGGTGATGTGGCCGCGCCGTCGCCGCGACGATGACGCGGTGATGTACGCGACCCTGGAAGGTCAATGCTTCCACGCATGCGTCAAATCACTTCAACGCATGCGAGGGCTTTTCGGCCGAGCGGACATGTCCGGTAAGTCGTACAGACAACCGAACATATCCGACGGACAGGCTTCCAGCGGACATGTTTCTTAGCGTGCTAAGAAACATTCGTCCGCTGGAAACCTGTCCGATCCGCCAGAAAATTGTCCGGTCGGCCGTACACACGACCGAACATGTCTGCTGAAACTGGTCCACGGACCAGTTTCAGCAGACATGTTCGGTCGTGTGTACGAGGCCTAATATATGTAGGGAAATGTAGGGAAATTGTAGGGGACATTTAATACATGTAGGGAAATTGTAGGGAAGCTTTAATATATGTAGGGAAATGTAGGGAAATTGTAGGGAACCTTTAATATATGTAGGGAAATTGTAGGGGACCTTTAATAAATGTAGGGAAATTGTAGGCAACCTTTAATAAATGTAGGGAAATTGTAGGGGACCTTTAATATATGTAGGGACATTGTAGGGAACCATTAATATATGTAGGGAAATTTAGGGAACCATTAATATATGTAGAGAATAGTAGGGAAATTGTAGGGGACATTTAATATATGTAGGGAAATGTAGGGAAATTGTAGGGGACATTTAATATATGTAGGGAAATGTAAGGAAATTGTAGGGGACATTTAATATATGTAGGGAAATGTAGGGAAATTGTGGGGGACATTTAATATATGTAGGGAAATGTAGGGAAATTGTAGGGGACATTTAATATATGTAGGGAAATGTAGGGAAATTGTAGGGGACATTTAATATATGTAGGGAAATGTAGGGAAATTGTAGGGGACATTTAATATATGTAGGGAAATGTAGGGAAATTGTAGGGGACATTTAATATATGTAGGGAAATGTAGGGAAATTGTAGGGGACATTTAATATATGTAGGGAAATTGTAGGGGACATTTAATATATGTAGGGAACTTGTGGGGGACATTTAATATATGTAGGGAAATTGTAGGGGACATTTAATATATGTAGGGAAATGTAGGGAAGTTGTAGGGGACATTTAATATATGTAGGGAAATGTAGGGAAATCGTAGTGAACATTTAATATATATAGGGAAATTGTAGTGAACCTTTAATATATATAGGGAAATTGTAGTGAACCTTTAATATATATAGGGAAATTGTAGCGAACCTTTAATATATATAGGGAAATTGTAGTGAACCTTTATTATATATAGGGAAATTGTAGGAAACCTTTAATACAGTATATGTAGGGAAATTGTATTGAAATTGTAGGGAAATGTAGGGAAATTGTAGGGAACCTTTAATATATGTAGGGAAATTGTATGGAAATTGTAGGGAAATGTAGGGAAATTGTAGGGAACCTTTAATATATGTAGGGAAATTGTATGGAAATTGTAGGGAAATGTAGGGAAATTTTAGGGAACCTTTAATATATGTAGGGAAATTGTATGGAAATTGTAGGGAAATGTAGGGAAATTGTAGGGAACCTTTAATATATGTAGGGAAATTGTATGGAAATTGTAGGGAAATGTAGGGAAATTGTAGGGAACCTTTAATGTATGTATGGAAATTGTAGGGAAATGTAGGGAAATTGTAGGGAACCTTTAATGTATGTAGGGAAGCTGTAGGGAACCTTTACTATATGTAGGGAAATTGCGCCGGATGAGTTTATACAGTAATCTGAATCAACATGGATATCCTTTAATGAGGTCATTGAGTTTCATGCTAGGATTGTGCCAAGTTTTCGAACCATCTGCACGTGAGCCTTATGTGTTAATATTGCCTTGCGGAGTCAGCACTTCTTTTCCTTTGTGTGTGACAGGATACTTGTGTTGATAATTAACCCAGTCTTTGCCAGGGAGTAAATCCTTCAATTTGTTCACACGCCAGAAGACTCAAGCTATGCTTGGGGCTGAGCTTTGCTTTGCATAGTACTTACTGTCCTATATTTTATTCTGCTGGGTGAAATCAAACATAACAGTGTCTGGCAGGGAACTCAAGCATGAACAGAGGGCTCCTCCCTAGTTTGCAACTAGCTCTGTGTATAGTAGAGATTCTACTAAAGTGTTGTGTTCCAAGTGTCATTTTAAATGCTTCTTCTCAGTAGTCATGCCTGTTGATTAAGGCAGAAATCTTATGAGTTGATGACCTCCTTTGCTCTCTGTCTGTGTACAACATAGGGTTATGGAGACGAGCAGGGGGAGGAGATGAGTCTGTGTTCTTAGTAATGGATCAGAAGTGAAGTAGAAAGGACTGACAACACATGCTCGGAATTCAGAGCTAAAAATACACTGTATTCTCATGTCAAAAGGGGCACATCGACAGGTATTGTTTGTGGAAATGTGCAAATATCGCAGAGATGTACAAAATATATGTTTTTTTTATTTTATTTTGTCTTGAAATTTGTTTTTAAGATAACAAACTAGTATATATATCTTTTTAGGAGAAATATGTTTTTCTTATAATAATATTGTCTTTCAGAAATGTTTTGATTTTTTTGTATGCAATCCATACAGAAAAAACATAAAAGTAAAAACTTTTTTTGAGTTTTAACCACGGGCACGTGTACATTTATGTTGGCAGAATGGCACGGGCAGTAGGGTTGCCACCTCATCCCTTTAAAACAGAACACATATGAATTACACAGGTTCTGAGGCTAATTAAGGTGGTAATTAGACTAATTTGGGGCCTTACCTGCATTAAATTAGCCTCAGAACCTGTGTAATTCATATGTGTTCTGTTTTAAAGGGATGAGGTGGCAACCCTAACGGGCAGGCAAAGCAATGTACCTGTATGTTGCTTTGAAACTGCCGCCTAGTGGGCGGGCACGTGAAGCAAGCTCCGTGATCGTGCCCGCGGGACCTGGGGACTCGTTTTCTGCCGGTGTACCGCAATCGTCTCACGGAACTGCAGAAAAGGGAGATGCCTGTGTAAACTAGGCATTTCCCTGTTCTGCCTTGTGACAGGACAGTGATCTACTGCTCCCTGTCATCGGGAGCAGTAATCACTGTCGTGTCATTTGTAGCCCAGCCCCCACACAGTTATAATCACTCCCTAGGACACACTTAACCCCTTCCTCGCCCCCCAATGTTTAACCCTTTCCTTGCCAGTGTCATTTACACAGTAATCAGTGCATTTTTATAGCACTGATCGCTGTATAAATGACAATGGTACCAAAATAGTGTCAAAAGTGTCCGATGTGTCCACCGCAATATCGCAGTCATGATACAAATCACTGATCGCCGCCATTACTAGTAAAAAAAAAGAATAATAAAAATGCCATAAAATTATCCCCTATTTCTGGCTGGGGGTTAGTCAGCTTGCTCGCCCCCTCCCTTGGGACTATATCCCTGCGGAGAGACGCTGTGAACACGTGCATGTGCAAGCTGCACTGCACTTTGTGAATAGTCTCACAGTCTTCTGGGATCTGTGATGTGTCCCAGAAGGCTGCAGGTAAAGAAAGGGTAAACTTCTGCTGTGCTGCGCTATCACCACAACAATCTGGGCGGAAGTGGGGGTCCTGTACCTGTCAAAATCGGGTTCCTGCCCCCCCCCCCAAAAAAAAGTTCCAAATGTGGCGGAAGAGGAGGGGGGTGGTAAACAAGCAGAACTTACCCTTACCCTTACCCTGGGTGAAGCTCCACTTTAATTTCAGTAATGCATTGAAGTCAAACTCCAGCTAATACTTTATAAGCAGTTACAGCAAACATATTTTTTTTTTCATTTTTCGATAAAGGTTTTACATAAATAAATAAAGTCTGATCACTGTAAGCACGCCTTCCAGTGGTAAATGGTTTGCAACATCCCTGTAACTGCAGGAGAGCTTTCCCATTGAAAATAGTGTTTATAAGCTTTGTCAGAAGGTCATTGCAGGTGCTGTTCTAGCTTCTGTGTTTACACAGCAAAATCTTTATTGTCATTTTGATAGCCAGGAATTGCTGGCAAATGTGGGGGGATGGACAGCTCTCCAGCTGGGGAGAAGGACAGGAAGTACTACGAACCTTATGATGAATATTTCTTGGGCACGCTGCACACCCAATGTACACAATTTCTATATATATGAAATGCAGGCCCATAGAAAAAATTACCCATCAGACTTTTTCTCCCACCTTGTACCCAAGTCGATCCATGCAAATCCTATATTTCAAAGCAGGTTGTGGAGAATTAAACCACTTGACAATTTTTTTTCTTAGAAACATGGATCATGTATTTATTCTTTATAATGGAGAATGCAACATGAGAAGCAACAAGAGAAGCTGGAACATTTGGGCAGGACCACCCAAAACTCCCAGGAGGACAGGAACAAGGATAGGAACCATGGCTCTCACTATAACTAAAGTATCACTATTGGCTGGACTGACCCTTTACAGCAGGGGTCTCAAACTGGCGGCCCTCCAGCTCTTTCAAAACTACAAGACCCATCATGCCTCTGTCTGTGGAAGTCATGCTTGTAACCGTCAGCCTTGCAATGCCTCATGGGACATGGAGCAGGAGGGCGGCCAGTTTGAGACCCCTGCTTTACAGGGTGCAACTAGGAAACATGACATCTGTATGTCGGTTCGCAGGTGCATTGAAAAAAATGCAAAGCAGTACCACCCCAGTATGCCATGAGTATTCACAGCTGTCAGACAGAGATCTTTAATTTATTTAAAAAACAAAACCTTTTGAGAAATCTGAAAGTGTAGAACAATCATAAAACAGAATGTGTATAGAAACAAATGTTTTCCACTTGCTGTATTCCATGAATATCCTCAGGTTGCACGTCCTCTGCCCAGTAGTGTATTTAGATTTTGTGCTGCCCTAGGCCTGACTAAACTCGTGCACCCCCTCATTTAAATATGACCCACCCCTTCCTGTCAATGCCACACCCCTTGCTGTTTAAGACCCGCCCTGAAATTTTCGAGTGGTGACACTAGTTCTGAGGGCCTGGGGGGGGGGGGCAATGATTAATTTGCATAGATTTCCTCTCACTTCCTGTTTGGCTATGGGGCAGTAAGTGAAGGAAAATCTCTGCAATGGACAGGGATGGTAAAAAATAAACTGACAGGGGCTATAACTCTCCCTTACTCCAAAATAAGAAAAAAAGTGTTGCCTATAGTTCTACTTTAAGAACAAATTTCAGATCATTTTACGAAGAGGACTAAGAAGATATAACCATGCCAATGGTGCAGCAGAAACATAGCACAGTGAGGAAGGTTTGTGGTCCAGGATAATAGGACAGTCAAAATTAGAAGCAGCACCCCCTCCCCCAACAGTTGCAGAATTCCGTCCGGGGTGCTAGACTAATTTGCCTAACAGTGTAGCGCATGCTGGCGGGGACTCTTTCCATGCTGCCCCCCTGCAAAGTGCTGCCCTAGGCCTGGGCCTTGTCGGCCTAGACCAGGATACAGCATTGCCTCTGCCCACAGGGGTGTATCAGATATTTTGGGCTGGTGCCATGAGTGGGGATACTTCACCATTCTGAAATAGATGAGAGCATTAACTGGAGGCATCAAAACGTGCAGGCAATGCATAGGTACTAGTAAGCTAGATAGGCCCAGAGCTGCCAACCCCATCATTCGATTATAAAAAGAACTTGGGAGCTTTTCTTATTATGCCTGCATATGCTGGACCTGCTAATGTTCTTTGCTGTATTTAGGGATAATGTGTTACTCTTCAAGGACAGACCCTGGAGCACCTCCTAGGAGCAGTGTGTCCCTTACTGCATATCTGTCCCCAGGAGGGACAGGTCCAGCATCAAGCCCCACTGCAGGCAGCCAGTTAAAGTCCTTTGTTCCTGAACGCACAGGGCCCTAAATGCCAGTACCACTTGCTACAGCGGTCAGCCTTGTCCAGCCACAGCCTATCATAGATTTTGTCAGGCTGTTGGCAGCAGGAATGGGAATGGGCACTGTACTTGTCCCTTCCAGGTACACTAAAACGCCAGCAGGGGGCACGCTGCTTCTAGACGGCCCATGTGTAAAAACCCCATCCTATTGACAAGCTCACTGTGCTTTTGCTGTGATGAAATGATCTGTGAAACAGGATCTGTTTGAAAGATGTGCTTGTGTTTTGTTCCAGCTTGTGTGAAAAAAACAGCACTTCTCAGCCTAGTGTCAGGTGTTAAGTGACTCATGACATTGTGCAACAAAGTAAAAAGAACAGCCGGTAACAGTAGTATGTAAGACCCAATGTAAACAATAGTAAGTCTTAGGCCTCATGCACACAGCTCTTGGCAGGAGAAAAGCAGTTTAAAAAATGCTTGTTTATTAATTTCATTGGACACATTTTTTGTTTTTTCTGGTCTGTTCCAGAGCTCTTCTTTTGAAATGCGTCAGCCATCTGGAAGGTCCTCTGACTTGTTGGGAACAGTCTTGGTGACCTGGTTGCTTTGTGTTCACTATGGACCCTGACATGCTTTTTAGACATGTGCGTTGTGTTTCGAATTAATATTCAGACAAGATTTTCATTATTCGGAGATTCGGATATATCCAAATATACAAATACCTGAATTACAATATAAACAAATTTTACCGAATGCTCCAAATAACGAAGCGAAATTCGTCTGAATTTCAGACTGCAATTAGAATCAAATTTTACATGTACACATTGTGCTGAAATCAAATAGGTAGATTCAGTAAGAGTTAGGCCGGCTTATCAGTAGATAAGCCAACCTAACTCAGAATCTACGCAGACTTATGTTTAAGTGTATTCTCAAACAGAGATACACTTAAACATATCTAAGATAGGATGGCTTGCGCCGTCCTATCTTAGATTGCAATATTTCGGATGGCCGCTAGGTGGCGTTTCCATTGCGGTCAGCGTAGAATATGTAAATGAGTAGATACGCCGATTCACGAACGTACGCCCGGCCGCCGCAGTACATTTACGCCGTTTCCGTAAGCCATTATCAGGCCTAAAGTTATTCCATCTATTAGATGGAATAGCAATGTTAAAGTATGGCCGCCGTTCCCGCTTCGAGATTCGAAATTTTTACGTTGTTTGCGTAAGTCGTCCGCGAATAGCGATTTACGTCGTTTACGTCCACGTCGAAATCAATAGGCCCGTGCGGCGTACTTAGCCGCAATGCACACTGGGAAATGTAGGCGCCCGGCGCATGCGCAGTTCGAAAAAAACGTAAGAAACGTAAGGTCAAGCACTATTAACATAAAACACGCCCCCCTCAAACACATTTTAATTAGGCGCCCTTACGCCCGCCGCTTTAGGCTACGCCGCCGTAACTTAGCAGGCAAGTACATTGTGAATCATGTACTTGCCTCGTTAACTTACGGCGGCATAGCTTAAATTCCTTAAGCTACGCCGCCGCAAAGTTGCCGCAATGTTACTGAATCTACCTAAAAGACTGTCTGTTTTTAGAATACCATTAGAAATAATGCTGTTTTTGTTAAGCCAGAGGTGATTTAAAGAGTCACTGTTATCATTTGATGAAGATTTTTCTTTTGTCTGTTCACTTTGCTGCTTTCAAATGGAAAACAATATAACATTTTTGTTTTGACTGATTCAAAAATGTATAGATTTAAATGTTTCAAATCTAAAAAATCTGTAAATTTGAAGAAAATTCAAAAATTCCAAACAAGAATTCCAAAAACGAATTGCAAATACGAATTGAACAAATCAACTGAATCGAATTAAACAAAATAACTAGATTAACTAATCAAAAGAAACAAAACAAAACAATTTTTTTCCGTCATGCACATGTCTAATGCCTTTATCATTGATTTGTTTGTGAGCATACTTATTATTAAAGTGATTATAAATCATCACTTTGCAAAACAACCCATTCAGTTTAAAATATAAATAAAATGCAAAACATTTTTGTATAGATTTATAAAAAAACACACATTATAATTACCCTTTTTCCCCTTTTTTTTTATAAGTGATCACATCCCCTCTGTTCTCAGCTGCAAAGGAGCTGGGGGGAGTAGAAGCAACAGCATACTGAGCTTCCCAGTGAATAACTGTGCAGTGGGAGCTTGTCAGGACAAGTCTGATCATTGGATAAGAGCACACTAAGTTCCCAGCATAGCTAGAGAACTGACCACAGTGTGCTGTCCTGCTTAGTGTGATCAGTTTTAATAAGAAAGCAGAGGGACTGGCAGGAACACCAGGGATTTCACAAAGAGAACAAAATACTTTCCCATACAAGTACATGGTACAGCAGTCACATATCAGGAATATGAAGTGTTGGGGTAACAAACGCTTTAATTTATTATTAAAGATACCACTTGGGTAATTAGGGGAGAAACAATATCAAGCAAGTGGACATTGATGGTCAGACTTTAAGGCCAAGGAAGTATGGTTTTGTAAAAATATATAATTTAATAGCATATAAATAAATTAAACAGGATATACATAAAATAAATAAGTTCAAGAAAAATTATCACAAATTCATCAACAGCAGATGACCACTGTACATTCCTCCGAAGTCGCCAACGCACGTTTCGCCGTGGGGCTTCTTCAGGGCGAGGATGAGGAATATAGAGTTAGCAGAGAGATAGAAACTTATATGGCTGGTGGTCCCTCGATGGGTGCGTCCACAGGGCATATAAGATATAGATGGAAATATACCAAGTCGGGAGGTAAGCTTTAGGCACAAGCTTCCATATATCGAAAATCTTAGGTGAGTCGAAAGAGTCAAGACTACAAGTCCAAGAGGTGGAAGATATGTACCACAGGAAAAGTTGATACCGTGTGTACACCCTGGGACACAGACGCATTGCTGCAATCAGTTATAGGGCCTGTACAAAAGCCCCATACAAAGGCTGCTACAGAAAGGGTTTCTTTATGTAAGCCCCTACACATTGCTGTTATACTGCCATCTGCTGTCCCAGTGTGCTCAGGACTTCATAAAAATAGTCCGAGTATCAACTTTTCCTGTGGTACATATCTTCCACCTCTTGGACTTGTAGTCTTGACTCTTTCGACTCACCTAAGATTTTCGATATATGGAAGCTTGTGCCTAAAGCTTACCTCCCGACTTGGTATATTTCCATCTATATCTTATATGCCCTGTGGACGCACCCATCGAGGGACCACCAGCCATATAAGTTTCTATCTCTCTGCTAACTCTATATTCCTCATCCTCGCCCTGAAGAAGCCCCACGGCGAAACGTGCGTTGGCGACTTCGGAGGAATGTACAGTGGTCATCTGCTGTTGATGAATTTGTGATAATTTTTCTTGAACTTATTTATTTTATGTATATCCTGTTTAATTTATTTATATGCTATTAAATTATATATTTTTACAAAACCATACTTCCTTGGCCTTAAAGTCTGACCATCAATGTCCACTTGCTTGATATTGTTTCTCCCCTAATATTATTACAGATGTGGCCCATGTGAGTGCTATCCTTGTGTTTCCACTTTAATTTTCTTTTTTCTCCCCCTACGCCCCTTTTTTTCTTCTTCTCTCCCCTTCCTTTTTTCTTTCTTATTTCTTTTCTCTCCTCTTTTCTTCTCTCCTCTCTACTCTTTCCCCAGGTTCTTTAACCAACCCCTCCCCTCTTTGAATCATTACCACTTGGGTAATGCGCAAGGCTGGTGCGCCCTCTTCTCTTTGTTTTACAGTGTTTTTATTGGGTTTTCTCCCAATCCAGAGGACAGCAAAGCCTTTGCTTCCATTGGAACGAAAATGAACCTGTGATATACTCACCATAATTGCATCACCCCTGAGTGCAGGAGATTGTTTTTCTTTCTCCGCTCTTTTCATATGAGGGTTTATGTCAGGTCTTGCATAAATTTGCACATGTTTATACTTCCTGGGCCAGATTCTGAAAGGACTTACGCCCGCGCAGCGCCGTGTACGCCATCGTAAGTCCTAATCCGACCCGTCGTATCTATGCGCCTGATTCTTAGAATCAGTTACGCATAGATATCCATTAGATCCGACAGGCGTAAGTCTCTTACGCCGTCAGATTGTAACTGCATTTTTCCGCTGACCGCTAGGGGCATGTAAGCTGATTTACGCGCCGAAATATGTAAATCAGCTAGATACGCAAATTCACGAACGTACGCCCGACCGACGCAGTAAAGTTACGATGTTTACGTTAGGCTTTTCCCGGCGTATAGTTGCCCCTGCTATATGAGGCAAAAGTGCGGCGTACCAATGTTAAGTATGGCCGTTGTTCCCGCGTCGAAATTTGAAAAAGTTACGTCGTTTGCGTAAGTCGTCCGTGAATGGGGCTGGACGTCATTTACGTTCACGTCGAAACCAATGACGTCCTTGCGGCGTACTTTGGAGCAATGCACACTGGGAAATTCCACGGACGGCGCATGCGCCGTTCGGGAAAAACATCAAACACGTCGGGTCACAGTAGATTTACATAAAACACGCCCCCCTGATCCAAATTTGAATTAGGCGGGCTTACGCCGGCCGATTTACGCTACGCCGCCGCAACTTACGGAGCAAGTGCTTTGAGAATACAGCACTTTCCCGTCTAAGTTGCGGAGGCGTAACGTAAATCAGATACGTTACGCCCGCACAAAATTGCGCGGATGTATGAGAATCTGGCCCCCTATGTACAAGTTTATGCAAAGCAATGGCGTAAACCCTCATATAGCAGCATACAGCAATGTATTGCAATAGGAGGCTGTATACTTTCACTTGTGTCTCCCTTACGCCAGCTATTTACACCCCATGCATGCTATACACCCTCTTGCGACCATATGCCAGAATCCTTAGACTACTTTCACACTGCTCTAAAATGCAATAAAAATGCAATTGCGCCTGTGAAAAAGTACATGCCACTCAAAACCCACACCAATAATGCAACATTGGGTGCCATTTTGATGCATTTTTGACTTGTTTGTTATGCTTTTTTTAGTCCTTTCCATAGGGAGGTATGCACCAAAAATGCAGAATGCAGGACTTTTAAAAAGACAGCTGACCTGCAACTGACTGGTGTGGAGATTTCCATATGATTTAATGGTCATGCATTTTTCTTCCGCTTTTGGTAAGGCAAAAAAGGAAGAAACACTAAGCAGTGTGGAAGGGCCCCTAGACAGTTCTCACTGGAAAAACGACACCCATTGCAAGATTTCTTTATTATACCTGTTCTGGTGGCAACTCGAAATTTTGGATTTACCCTCACATTCATTCCTGGAGACATTGGTGATCATCACTCTATCCAAATCAGAAACAAAAAAAAAGTTTTGCCTTTAGTTTTTGGCTAACATATACTATATTTTGACAAGAAGCAGGGCAATTGCTAGGTGTAGGTTTAAAATGGATAAAATGGTCATTTGTTTCCGTATTGACTATTTACTTACAGTTTGTTTCTAGCGATGTAGAGGAAAAGGCTGTTGTGTGGGAGTCAACTCTTTATAGGTATGAAAAATGGAAGGAAATTACCGCGCTGCCTGGTGAAAAAAGTAAAAAAGCACAAAAGCTGCTAGCACAGACAAATAGAGTTTGTGTATATAAATGGAAGATGAAATGTGCAGCGCTAATGAGGTGAATCAGGTATATTAAGACCAGAGTACATAAACAATGAAACTGTAAATAAGAATAAAGTGATGAAGGTGGAAATATTTCAACTGGGGTTGAAGTCCAATAGGACGAAATGCATAGGATTTCTATACTTGCTGCCAGGGCAGGACTTAAAGTGGTGGGGGCCCCTGGGCTTAAATGTTGATTGAGGGGCCCCCTGGAGACGAGAAGTGGGGGGGGGGTCGAAGTTGTTGAGCATGGGGGGTGCCGCCGAGATTGAAGCAGGGCGGATCCAGAGTCTAATCTCGGGAGGGTCACTGCCAAAATTTCTGCAGGCAATTTGTAGGGGCAATGGTTGGTGTTGGCGCTTCAATCATCACGGCACCGTGGTTAATATGGTGTCAGGATGATTGAAGCACATAATTTCAATTATTACTGTGTGGGAGCAGCCAGGTGGAGGGGGGGACAGGGGGATTGCAGCCAGGTGGAGGGAAGGAAGAGGTGGTTGCAGCCAGGTGGAGGGAAGGAAAAGGTGGTTGCAGCCAGGTGGAGGGAAGGAAAAGGTGGTTGCAGCCAGGTGGAGGGAAGGAAAAGGAGGTTGCAGCCAGGTGGAGGGAAGAAAAGGGTGGTTGCAGCCAGGTGGCAGGAAGGACAGGGTGGTTGCAGCCAGGTGGAGGGGAGGACAGGGTGGTTTCAGCCAGGTGAAGGGGAGGACAGGGTGGTTGCAGCCAGGTGAAGGGGAGGACAGGGTGGTTGCAGCCAGATGAAGGGGAGAACAGTGGGTTTGCAGCCAGGGGGAGGGGAGGAAAGGGTGGTTGCAATCAGATGGAGGGGAGGACAGGGTGGTTGCAGCCAGGTGGAGTGGAGGACATGGTGGTTGCAGCCAGGTGGAGTGGAGGACACGGTGGTTGCAGCCAGGTGGAGTGGAGGACATGGTGGTTGCAGCCAGGTGGAGGGGAGGGGAGTGGGGTTGGAGCCAGGTGGAGGGGAGGAAAGGGGGGTTGCAGTCAGGTGGAGGTGAGGACAGGGGGGTTGCAGCCAGGTGGAAGGGAGGACAGTGAGTTGCAGCCAGGGGAAGGGGAGGACAGAGGGGTTGCAGCCAGGTGGAAGGGAGGACAGGGGGGTTGCAGCCAAGTGGAAGGTAGGACAGAGGGGTTGCAGCCAGGTGGAAGGGAGGACAGGGGGTTGCAGCCAGGTGAAGGGGAGGACAGGGGGGTTGCAGCCAGGTGGAAGGGAGGACAGGGGGGTTGCAGCCAGGTGGAAGGGAGGACAGGGGGTTGCAGCCAGGTGGAAGGGAGGACAGGGGGTTTCAACCAGGTGGAAGGGAGGACAGGGGGTTGTAGCCAGGTGGAAGGGAGGACAGGGGGTTGCAGGCAGGTGGAAGGGAGGACAGGGGGGTTGCAGCCAGGTGAAAGGGAGGACAGGTGGGTTGCAGCCAGGTGAAAAGGAGGACAGGAGGGTTGCAGCCAGGTGGATAGGAGGACAGGGGGTTGCAGCCAGGTGGAAGGGAGGACAGTGAGTTGCAGCCAGGTGAAGGTGAGGACAGAGGGGTTGCAGCCAGGTGGAAGGGAGGACAGGGGGGTTGCAGCCAGGTGGAAGGTAGGACAGAGGGGTTGCAGCCAGGTGGAAGGGAGGACAGGGGGTTGCAACCAGGTGAAGGGGAGGACAGGGGGGTTGCAGCCAGGTGGAAGGGAGGACAGGGGGGTTGCAGCCAGGTGGAAGGGAGGACAGGGGGGCTGCAGCCAGGTGGAAGGAGGACAGGGGGTTGCAGCCAGGTGGAGGGAAGGAAAAGGTGGTTGCAGCCAGGTGGAGGGAAGGAAAAGGTGGTTGCAGCCAGGTGGAGGGAAGGAAAAGAAGGTTGCAGCCAGGTGGAGGGAATAAAAGGGTGGTTGCAGCCAGGTGGCAGGAAGGACAGGGTGGTTGCAGCCAGGTGGAGGGGAGGACAGGGTGGTTGCAGCCAGGTGAAGGGGAGGACAGGGTGGTTGCAGCCAGGTGAAGGGGAGGACAGGGTGGTTGCAGCCAGATGAAGGGGAGAACAGTGGGTTTGCAGCCAGGTGGAGGGGAGGAAAGGGTGGTTGCAATCAGATGGAGGGGAGGACAGGGTGGTTGCAGCCAGGTGGAGTGGAGGACATGGTGGTTGCAGCCAGGTGGAGTGGAGGACACGGTGGTTGCAGCCAGGTGGAGTGGAGGACATGGTGGTTGCAGCCAGGTGGAAGGGAGGACAGGGGGTTGCAGCCAGGTGGAAGGGAGGACAGGGTGTTGCAGCCAGGTGGAAGGGAGGACAGGGGGTTGCAACCAGGTGGAAGGGAGGACAGGGGGTTGCAGCCAGGTGGAAGGGAGGACAGGGGGTTGCAGCCAGGTGGAAGGGAGGACAGGGGGGTTGCAGCCAGGTGGAAGGGAGGACAGGTGGGTTGCAGCCAGGTGGAAAGGAGGACAGGAGGGTTGCAGCCAGGTGGATAGGAGGACAGGGGGTTGCAGCCAGGTGGAAGGGAGGACAGTGAGTTGCAGCCAGGTGAAGGTGAGGACAGAGGGGTTGCAGCCAGGTGGAAGGGAGGACAGGGGGGTTGCAGCCAGGTGGAAGGTAGGACAGAGGGGTTGCAGCCAGGTGGAAGGGAGGACAGGGGGTTGCAGCCAGGTGAAGGGGAGGACAGGGGGGTTGCAGCCAGGTGGAAGGGAGGACAGGGGGGTTGCAGCCAGGTGGAAGGGAGGACAGGGGGGCTGCAGCCAGGTGGAAGGAGGACAGGGGGTTGCAGCCAGGTGGAAGGGAGGACAGGGGGTTGCAGCCAGGTGAAAGGGAGGACAGGGGGTTGCAGTCAGGTGAAGGGGAGGACAGGGGGGTTGCAGCCAGGTGGAAGGGAGGACAGGGGGTTGCAGCCAGGTGGAAGGGAGGACAGGTGGGTTGCAGCCAGGTGGAAAGGAGGACAAGGGGGTTGCAGCCAGGTAGAAGGGAGGACAGGGGAGTTGCAGCCAGGTGGAAGGGAGGACAGGGGGGTTGCATCCAGGTGGAAGGGAGGACAGGGGGTTGCAGCCAGGTGGAAGGGAGGACAGGGGGGTTGCAGCCAGGTGAAACATGGTGTCACCCTCCTCAGTCTAGGCTGCCCAGCACCAAGCAGGCAGCGCACTGGCACGGGGTGCACCCCAAACCAGCCCCTGTAAATGATAGTATAGGGCAGTATAGTGGCAGGTTAGGGAAGTATAGTGGCAGGTTGGTGTAGTGGGGTGGTATAGGACAGGTTAAGGTGGTATAGGGCATGTTGGGGTGATATAGGGTAGTTTGGGTGGTATAGGGCAAGTTAGGGTTGCATAGGGCAGGTTGGGGTGGTATAGGGCAAGTTAGGGGGGCACAGGGCAGGTTGGGGTGGTATAGTGCAAGTTAGGGTGGCATAAGGCAAGTTGGGATGGCATGGGAAAGGTTGGGGTGGTACAGGGCAAGTTAGGGTGGCATTGGGCAGATTGGGGTGGTACAGGGCAAGTTAGGGTGGCACAGGGCAAGTTAGGGTGGCATGGGAAATTTTGGGGTGGTACAGGGTAGGCTGGGGTAGTACAGGGCAGGCTGTTGTGGCACAGGGCAGGCTGAGTGGTACAGGGCAGGCTGGGGTGGTACAGGGCAGGCTGGGGTGGCACAGAGCAGGCTGGGGTGGTACAGGGCAGGCTGGGATTGCACAGGGCAGGCTGGGGTGGTATAGGGTAGGCTGGAGTGGTAGAGGGCAGGCTGGGATTGCACAGGGCAGGCTGGGTGGTACAGGGTAGGCTGGCATTGCACAAGGCAGGCTGGGTGGTACAGGGTAGGCTGGCATTGCACAAGGCAGGCTGGGTGATACAGAGTAGGCTGGCATTGCACAAGGCAGGCTGGGTGGTACAGGGTAGGCTGGGGTGGTACAGGGCAGGCTGGGGTGGTACAGGGCAGGCTGGGATTGCATAGGGCAGGCTGGGTGGTAAAGGGTAGGCTGGCATTGCACAGGGCAGGCTGGGTGGTACATGGTAGGCTGGGGTGGTACAGGGCAGGCTGGGTGGTACAAGGTAGGCTGTGGTGGCACAGTGCATCTTGGAACTCTATGTAGTGACACTGCAGAGTAACTTACTTACATAGCATGAATGCAGATGAAGACCCGGGCTTGTGTGAGGGGCTGCTGTGTCCTCACCTCTAGCTGCTTGAGCTGCAGCATCATCGATGGTGAAGGAGTCTGTGGGAGGAGAAGAGGAGGCAGCCACACCCACAGCTCCGCCCACCAACTCCGGATCACACGGGGATAGCCTGACTGAGGAATGTTACAGGCAGCCTCCCCGCACGGCTAGATGCCCTGCTCGCACCGCTCCAATCAATACAGTATGGTGTTTAGCGGCGCGGCGGCCCCGGTGTCACCCCTCTGGCGGGTGTCACCTGCTAGGCATGTCAGCTAAAAAAAAATAAAAATGGGATGGTGTCACCCCTCTAGCGGGTGTCACCCAGGTGCGGATCGCACCCCCGCACCCCTCTAGCAACGCCTCTGGGACAGGGGGTTGCAGCCAGGTGGTGGGGAGGACAGGGGGGTTGCAGCCAGGTGGTGGGGAGGACAGGGGGGTTGCAGCCAGGTGGTGGGGAGATAAGTTCTTATCTTGGATGATAATAATGGAATCACTGGCTTCCTCCACCCTACAGCCTTGTGGTCCCTCTTCTTCTCTCTTCCCCCTCCTGCTCGGCATGTTGGGGGCTGCAGTCCTCTCAGGGGATCATCCTGGGGCCTGCTGGTACTACATGTCCCATAATCCTCTAGGTTGTATTTTACCAGCCATTGGCTCTGAATGTAGCCAATAGCATCAGGCATTGCCGGGTGAATGAGAGCTACTGGGCTCAAGGAGGAGAGGGAGGGTTGGAAATCCCCCGCAGCTGCAGCTCTGCCTGTGTCCCTTCACAGAGAGCCTGTCAGCAACGCCTGCGGTGCAGTTGTTGAGCGGGGGGGGGGGGGGGTTGCCGCCGAGCTCGAATCTGATCGAAATTTTTGAGCGGGGGGTTGAGGGGGGGTTGCCGATCGTAGTTGTTGAGCGGGGGGTGAAGGGGACTTCTTACCTCTTCATCAGCAGCGGCATGGCTCTTCCTCTTCCTGCCCATAGGCTTGAGCCCAGTCAAGCCCATTGGTAAGTCCGGCCCTGCTTGCTGCCTACACATCGCCCAACCCTTTTTTGTGATCACTTCTATTTTGTAACCATGGCTGGATGTTTGCATGCAGTTTTTATTCTGTCCTTTTTTTTAATAAATCCCATTTTGGTCATTTTGATCTATGCCATGTGAATGAATGAATGAATGAAAAACTTATATAGCGCGGCACATGCAAACCAAATCGCCTCTGGGCGCTTGTTGTTCCTGTCTCCTTTCATATCAAAAGAGATGAGTTTTGATCTTTCTCCTGAACGCCAAGTGAGGCCTCTTTCTCTTTTTACACTTTACATGCTCATTGCATCCATTTACTACCTAATCCCCTGGAGGGGTATTGTCTTTTTTGGCCGACGCCATTAAGCCATTTGGAGTTGTGTACCATCGACCTGGCAATCATTGTGAGGAACGATTGGACGCCGTCTTGAGACGATGGTTCGAGGAAGCCGTGACACCAACACTCTTACCTATGCTGTTCTGATTCACCACTGACAGGTGTGAGTACCTACCTTAATTTCTTGAGTTTCGGATCACAGCTCTCCATTTGATGTTCTCACTTTCATGCAACCAGGACCAATATACACCTTCTTGTCCCATTTTTTCATGTACACTATTTTGCAGTTTGGAGACAGCTAAATCTAGTGTTTTGAGACGTTCCTCATATGCACTAATTTTATCCACATGAGATCTGCCTTTTCAGACTTTATCCTATTTACCTTGCACATGACCATTTGTGCTTACACCATTTTTTGTTTATCACTTTATAACACTGATTTGTCATAATATTAGTGTCTTTTAGTTATATTTCCTTGTGATATATTCACCTATACCACTGAGTCCAATGATCGATTGTTTTTTACATCTTTCATGTTGTGATATTTCCACCTTCATCACTTTATTCTTATTTCCAGTTTCATCGTTTATGTACTCTGGTCTTAATACACCTGATTCACCGCATTAGCGCTGCACATTTCGGCCCCGATTCTCGTACGAGTTACGCCGGCGTATCTCCAGATACGCCTTCGTAACTCTGAGTCCGAGCCGTCGTATCTATGCGCCTGATTCTTAGAATCAGTTACGCATAGATTTGTATTAGATCCGACCGGCGTAAGTCTCTTACGCCGTCGGATCTTAACTGCATATTTACGCTGGCCGCTAGGGGCGTGTACGCTGATTTACGCCTAGAAATATGTAAATCAGCTAGATACGTGAATTCACGAACATACGCCCGGCCGAGGCAGTGCAGATACGCCGTTTACGTTAGGCTTTTCCCGGCGTATAGTTATCCCTGCTATATGAGGCGTACATGAGGCGTACCAATGTTAAGTATGGACGTCGTTCCCGCGTCAAATTTTTTAAATTTTACGTTGTTTGCGTAAGTCGTTTGCGAATAGGGCTGGGCGTCATTTACGTTCACGTAGAAAGCATTGGCTTCTTGAGGGTTAATTTGGAGCAATGCGCACTGGGATACTTTCACGGATGGCGCATGCGCCGTTCGTAAAAAGCGTCATTTACGTGGGGTCACATAACATTTACATAACACACGCCCACATCTATCACATTTAAATTAGGCGGGCTTACGCCGGCCTATTTACGCTACGCCGCCGCAACTTTCGTTTGAGAATACGGCACTTGCCTGTAAAAGTTACGGAGGCGTAACGTAAATAGGATACGTTACGCCCGCACAAAGATACGCGATTCTACGTGAATCCGGGCTTTCATCTTTATAGCTATGTACTGGTCCTGTGGGCGGAAGTAGGTGGGGCTACCACCACATGTATCATACTATCCTGCCATGTAGTGGTGCCTGGAAATGAAACTCAAGTTTTTGAGGCTTTTTTTTTCCATGCATATCCATTTGAGAACAAATATTTAAATATTGTAACTACTGCCTAGGTTGTAATGAAATGCATTTTCAAATTTAGAGGGATATTCTATTAATACAAAATCAGACAGATTAACTGTTGAGGCACTAAAAATTGCTTTCACAGATTTTAAAAACCTAATTTAAACCAATTATATATTCATTTAAGAGCCATTACATGTGTTTTAGAGCCTCATATCAAGTGCAATACAATTCCTCACAATGTACTGTACTTAAAGCAGAAAGCTTTAAGTTATCAAGTGCAATGAAATTCAGATATATGTATTCATACTTTGCCACATATCAACATTGCAGATCTCCTGTAGCCTTTTTCAGCCACCTTCTGTCCACTTGAATGCCCTACAGGCTACAACAACTACTGCACACTATTTCTCAGAGCACATGTCCTTATGACGTATGTTGGCACAACTGCTTGTGGTCAATATAAGTAAATAACCAACCGAGAACATGTGACATGGTGACATTGCAGAAAAACAAATTAAAGAGGACAGAATGTTGTCATCCTACAAGAGGAAGTGACTGAACAAGGACCTTCATGGCAGATCGCTAGATTTTATTTAAATGAAAATTTTATATTTCAAAATATTAAAACTAGTTTTGAAATAGCTTTAATGTGTGGAAGCTTATATGACATTTAACTGATTTGGGTAGCATACACTTTAAAGAAATGCAAGGGTTAGGAGTTGTGGCACTGAAGTGTTGGACATGTGCATGCTGGGTAACCAGCATGCACCTCTCGATCCCGTGTATGCGCTGTTCACAGGCGGCTGATCATAGGACTGCCCAGAGACTAATGGGAAATGATGACACATCATTTCCCAGGAGCACAGGTGAGGGAGGAAGTGACGAGGAGCGCCACGGACCAGGAAGTGGCAGATTAGGAGGACTACATAGCAACATCTCCTCCAAATTTTTTTTTTTAAGTTTAGAGTAATCTAATGCTGATTTGTTTTTCAGGTTGGATCTCTGCTTTAATACAGGGAAAGCTTTAAAGTAAACAATATCTAGTCTTTGCAACCATTTTAAGCCACCTATTGCTGATGGGAAGGATGTAGCTTGTTTATTTTCCATGTTGTCTTTATTATTTTACAACATACAATTTAGAGTCGGTTCACACTAGGGCGACACGACTTCCAGCGCGACTTTCAGAGGCGACTCCGACACGACTTGAACATGAACCACAGGGCGATCTGGGGCGATTTACAACACAACTTGAAGTCGTCTCCAGGACAGGAGACATTCCAGTGGTCAATAAAACAACAATCAGCTCTGGGGGAGGGAGGGGGAGGGGGGCAGGAGAGGTTTGCCTGAGAAATGTATGTTATCTTCCTGGAAAGTCGCTTCAGTTAAGACAGTGATCCGAGGCGACTTCCATTGAAATCAATGGGTACAAATCGCCTACAAGTCGGATTGAAGTAGTACAGGAACTATTTCTGAAGTCGGATCGCCTTGAGTCGTGTGTATTAACACCGCTCCCATTCACTTCCATTGTTTTTCTCTACAGCGCGACTTGGGACGACTTGAGGCGACATAAAGTCGGATCGCAAGTCGCCCCAGTGTGAACTGGCTCTTACGAGAATAAAAATAAGTTTAAATATAAATACGTCTTTGCAAAAACATAGACAATTTGATCAACCAGAAGTTGATACAAAAAGGCAACCCATGTGCCTTGTAGTAGAGATGATACAATCAACATTGGTGAGTTGTTGGTAAGATGTGATTTACATAAGATATAAATAGATCTAAGCAAAACACTCAAACTGGAGAAGACAGGAATTCCAACCAGGAATAAGGAAAGGTCAGTGTGGAAAAAATTTGGCACCAGTCTCAAATATATAATGAGAATCTATGCAATGTTAAGGGTCAGATACACCATTTGCTCCATGAATATTGAAGTTTAACATAACAATCATTCTTTATAGCAATGGATTTTATGTATGCATTGCTGACTCACACCTCTTAGGAAATCTGCAAGTCCTGGAGGGTGGAGACGTTCCATTTCCACATACTTTTAAGTTTATCTGCGTATAGGATATGTATTATAACTGTTGTAAATATAGTGGGTATTTCATCCACATTAATATTAAGAATACTAATTCAATAGAAGGTCTTGGTGGCTGAAGTGTAAATTCAGACATTTATCTAAAAATTTGGTGCCAATTTCATCCCAAGGACTTGCAATGCCATAAGGTGTGGCCAAGGGATCCCGTGTTTCTGCCGTCTCTCATGTGTGTATATGGTGTAAGATACAATCTTTAAAGAACATTTTGCAGAAGTGCCCTGTGGTTAGTGCATTGTGTGCCTTTGTAGGATAAATTAACAGCTGTTCTCCATTTACTATCAAAAACGTTTTACCATGTTCCTGTTCCTATTTTGCCATTGTGGAAGTTTTCGAAAATAACAGTTGTTTCCTATATTGTTATAGAAAAAAGATGTACCTCTAGTTTGTTGAAGTGGCGGGTTCATAAAACTTAAGAGTTCCCTATCCATTTGACATGTTATTTGTACTTGTTGGTGTTGAAAAAGGTGCAGAATCTATATTGTTTCCGTTGCGGAAGATTGTATTCTCTCTGTATTCTCTCTGGAATTCTTGAAAAGGTTTTAATTTAGATTTGACAATTATGGCTTAATGTCCAGATGGGACTAAGTGTGTAGGTTGAGATGAAGAATATAACAACAATAACAACTTGTCAGAGATTCTAACCTTTGCCCCCACTGAAAAAAAAAAAACCAAAATCAAGTTTTGGCTGCTCTATATTTTCCTGGTCGGCTGCTAAGCAACTGGTTGAAAAAAAAGCGTACCCGCAAGGTTGAGACTATGGGAGTTCTCCACCCAGGCACAGGCAGTAAGAGAATGCATTGAACCTAGAGACTAACATTGAGTGACACCCATTCAGTGTTCAAGTAATCCACGGGAGATCAGTTTCCTGCCCGACATGCAGGAGCAGCTAAGCCTCTCCTCCTCCAGGTCAATAACCACTGGCACCAATGACCTCTTCGCTTCAGCTTCCACATACCACCAATGTAAGGGGACACTTCAGTCTCCAACAACGCTGTATCCTGGCCTAGACCAACAAGGCCCAGGCCTAGGGCAGCACCTTGCAGGGGGGCAGCACGAAAAGAGTCCCCACCAGCTTGCGCTACACTGTTAGTGTAACGCAAGCTGCTTCTAATTTTGACTGTCCTGACATCCTGGACCATAAAATGTCCTCACTGTGCTATATGTTTTATGTTGCACCATCGGCATGCTTATATCTTCTTAGTTCTCACCATTAAATTATCAGAAATTTGTGCTTAAAGTAAACTATAGGCAACACTTTTTTTTCCATTTTGGATAGAGTAAGGGAGGATAGATGCCCCCTGTCAGTTAATTTTTTTACCATCCCTGTCCCATTGCAGAGATTTCCCTTCACTTCCTGCCCCATAGCCAAACAGGAAGTGAGAGGAAATCTATGCAAATTCAGAGAATGCAATGTCTCCCCCCCAGCCCTAAGAACTAGTATGCCCACTTGAAAATTTAAATAGAAATGGGTGTGGTCTTGACATGAAGGGGTGGGTCATATTTCAATTAGGGGGTGCACGATTTTAGTCAGGTCTAGGGCAGCACAAAACCTCAATACACTACTGGTCTCCAATGATGGTGTTATTGGCTATGGCAATGTTGATGGCAGGCAATCTATTGATTGTTATCTTTGATACTTAGCAGAAACCATCAGCTTATGTAGCCTTAATATACTGATATAAATGTCAAACACATTTTACCAGGCAAATTATGACCTTTGTCATTTCAAGTCTCCATTAGTGGGTACTGCTGCTAAATGAGTGGCATTGCTGTTTTTTTGGTGCTGGTACAACAACGATGCACCAGGGCAGGGGAAGAGCCAGTTATTTAAAGAAATATATTAGAAATATTCTAATAGTTCCAGAAATTACATTATTGGATGCTTGAGGACTATATCCAAGAAGCTAACACAATGCAATAATTGTGACCAAGACAGGTCTTATATCTCCTTCGGCAGGTGACATTTTCTCTGGTAACATGTTAAAGAGATGCAGCATTGTTTCAAAATTGACATGGTTGGATGCCTGTGGCCAGCTACTCAGCATAAGTCCTGGAGTGTGGCTGAACATATGCTGAAGTTATTTGAAAGGGAATAGTACACTTATTCAATTTATGAACCCTTTTTATAATCCCTAACTTGCTGCTGCATGGCTTTTCTCCAGTGGTTCTTGACACCAATGCAGTAGTAAATGAGAGGTTATTTTTGTCCACCCCTTTGTATCAAACAGGTTAAGGCAAACCTGAAATTGTCTTTTAGTCTCATGACATTTTACACACTTTGGGCCAAATTCTCAAAAGAGATACGCAGGCGGAACTGCTGTTCAGCCTGCGTATCTCTGTGCCTAACTTTGGAAACGATCCTCAAAAGGCTTTTTCCAAAGTTAGGCAGAAGATCTGACATCTGTAAGACACTTACACTGTCAGATCTTAGGATGCAGTACCGCATCCTCCGCTGGGGGCATTTCTCATTGAAATGCCGCTTTGCGTATGCAAATGAGGACTTAAGCAGATCCACAAAGCTTTTAAGCATTGGGATTTCTGCGTAAGTTCCGATTTGCTTGCGCAAAACTAGGGCTGGTTTTACAATGTGGAAAGTTAGTAACACCATGTAAAAGCACATTCAAGCGACGGCATTTGGTATGCATTACTGAGGGATAACTCCACGGCAATTTGTAAAATCAAAACCGACATGGGTTCCCCCCCAGGAACATACCAGGCCCTTAGGTCTGGTATGGGTTGTAAGGAGACCCCCCCTCCGCCGAAAAATCGACGTAGGGGGTCCCCCTACAATCCATACCAGACCCGTATCCAAAGCACGCTACCCGGCCGGCCAGGAATGGGAGTGGGGACGAGCGAGCGCCCCCCCCCTCCTGAGCCGTACCAGGCCGCATGCCCTCAACATGGGGGGGTTGGGTGCTGAGGACAGGACCTCTTCCCGACAACCCTGGCCGTTGGTTGTCGGGGTCTGCGGGCGGGGGCTTATCGGAATCTGGGAGTCCCCTCAAATAAGGGGGCCCCCAGATACCGGCCCCCCACCCTAAGTGAATGGATATGGGGTACATCGTACCCCTACCCATTCACCTGGAGGCAAAGTGATAGTTATTAAACACACAACACAAGGGTTTTTAAAATCATTTATTAGTCTGCTCCGGAGGCCCCCCCTGTCTTCTTTAGCTCTAATACCAGGGGGGGCTTCTTCTTCCACTCTCCGGGGGTCTTCTCCGCTCTCCGGGGGTCTTCTCCGCTCTCCGGGGGGGTCTTCTCCGCTCTCCGGGGGTCTTCTTCTATCTTTGCCGCTCTCCGCTGTTGACTCGGCGCACCCCGGTTCTTCTCCAGGTGTCCGGTGCCTTCTCCTTCAGCGCTGGCTGCCTGCTATCTTCGTGTGTTAGCTCAATTACTAGCAGGCAGCCAGCGCGGTCTTCTGTGACGTCATCTTCTTCTCTTCTTCTCCCTTCTTCCGATGTTGACCCGACGCCTCTTCTCACTGCAATGATGGAAGCGCGCCTTGCATCCCATTTATATAGGCCTCACCGTCCCATCATGCTCCGGTAGGTACCCACGTGGTGGGTGCCTACCCACGTGGGTACCTACCGGAGCATGATGGGACGGTGAGGCCTATATAAATGGGATGCAAGGCACGCTTCCATCATTGCAGTGAGAAGAGGCGTCGGGTCAACATCGGAAGAAGGGAGAAGAAGAGAAGAGAAGAAGATGACGTCACAGAAGACCGCGCTGGCTGCCTGCTAGTAATTGAGCTAACACACGAAGATAGCAGGCAGCCAGCGCTGAAGGAGAAGGCACCGGACACCTGGAGAAGAACCGGGGTGCGCCGAGTCAACAGCGGAGAGCGGCGAAGATAGAAGAAGACCCCCGGAGAGCGGAGAAGACCCCCCCGGAGAGCGGAGAAGACCCCCGGAGAGTGGAATAAGAAGCCCCCCCTGGTATTAGAGCTAAAGAAGACAGGGGGGGCCTCTGGAGCAGACTAATAAATGATTTTAAAAACCCTTGTGTTGTGTGTTTAATAACTATCACTTTGCCTCCAGGTGAATGGGTAGGGGTACGATGTACCCCATATCCATTCACTTAGGGTGGGGGGGCGGTATCTGGGGGCCCCCTTATTTGAGGGGACTCCCAGATTCCGATAAGCCCCCGCCCGCAGACCCCGACAACCAACGGCCAGGGTTGTCGGGAAGAGGTCCTGTCCTCATCAACATGGGGACAGGGTGCTCTGGGGTGGGGGGGCCCGAAGTGCGCCCCCCTGCCCCAGAGCACCCAACCCCCCCATGTTGAGGGCATGCGGCCTGGTACGGCTCAGGAGGGGGGGGCGCTCGCTCGTCCCCACTCCCATTCCTGGCTGGCCGGGTAGCGTGCTTTGGATACGGGTCTGGTATGGATTGTAGGGGGACCCCCTACGTCGATTTTTCGGCATAGGGGGGGTCTCCTTACAACCCATACCAGACCTAAGGGCCTCGTATGCTCCTGGGGGGGGAACCCATGCCGGTTTTTTATTTGAAAATTGGCATGGAGTTCTCCCTCTCAGGAATGCATGCCGAGCGACGCTGTCAATTTTTTTTTTTTTATTTGTTTTCCCGGCGCGTATTTTTTTTTTCACCCGTCGCAACTTTATTGTCCCGTCGCAATCCACAAAGCCCGGCGTAAATTACGTTCGCGCGCTGCACGTCGGGAAAATGACGTCACACGCATGCGCAGTACGGCCGGCGCAGGAGCGCGCCTCATTTAAATTGTAATCGCCCCCCGGAGAGGAGGACCGCCTTGCGACGGAGGCACTTAAGTTACACGGCGTGTAATTTCTAGGTAAGTGCTTTGAAGATCGGGCACTTAGGTAGAAATTTAACGCCTGTGTAACTTAACTGCTGAAAGTTAAGTTAGGCTACGTTTTTGGGAATTTGGCCCTTTGAATATAGTTTTAAACTAGGTCTGATTTTTTTAAAATTCAATTTGCAATGATATAATAGTATTGCTATGCAATTTTACAACATTTAACACCATAAAATTGATAGCTGAAGTAGTGGAATTGTGTATAGAAAACACACAGCAATTTAAATTGTACAACACCAATACTTTTATCAGAGCTAAATTTTGAATTACACGAAAACCCCTAAAAATGTATTAACTGACTGGTATTTAGAATACTTTATTAATCCCAAATAGAAGTACATAAAAGTATACATTAAAAAAACAACAACTGTAGATCGATTCCATGCACTACAAGATCTTTAAATTAGATTTCTAAATTGTGGTTAGATACACACATTTTTTTTTCTTTAATTCAGAAATATATGAATTTAAGCCAGATATATGCTGAAAGAAAGCCACGGAGCAGTGACTTCCTATACACCAGTGGTCATCAAACCTGTCCTCAGGGCCCACTAACAGGCCAGGTTTTATGTATTTCCTTGGGGAGATGCAGAATACTGCAATCACTGAGCAGCAAATGATATCACCTGTGATGTATTGCAGTTATCTTGCAAACCTGGCCAGTTAGTGGGCCCTGAGGATGGGGTTGTTGACCACTGCTGTACACGACAGCTGGGTCCTAGGTTTCAATGATACAAACAGATCTGCAAAGCAAGATGCTCTGTGGTGTTTTCTCTTTAGATAATCATTAGGGGTCTGAAAACCCTTTGTCATGTATACAATGTTTATTTAACAAAGATACTTAAAGGGTAACTCCACTTTCATGGGGTAAAAAAATAGCAAATAAAGAAAAACTAATATAGTGTATACAATTGTGACACAAGTCATATTGTAGCTGAATGTTATTAAAAAGTAACTTTCCTTTTCAATCTGCAGCTCTGTAATTTTTTTAAATGCAATGTAATATGGCTACCTGGAGGTGTTCTGTACACAGAATGTGTACAGAACGCCCCCCAGAAACATCATTTCCTGCTTGTGTAATTGGCTCACTTATTTTTTCAGAAGTCTACACTAAGATACAAGTCAGATACTGATCACACATTCTTGGTCTGCTCTGAGCAGAGAGCAATGACTGTCAGTCACCGCTTTCTACTCTCTGCTGGGGTGCCGGGTTGGGGGGCAGGAATGTCTGGCTCAGGCTCTCAGCGGCATGCTGAGAGCCTGAGCCAGCTGCCGGTCAGGCATCTGGGTGGATCCAGACATTATTGGAGTGGCTCTGTGATGTCAGCTGACTATAGTCTACTGTCATAGGATTCTGGGTCACAGCAGTGCACTTCTGTGATCCACAAAAGAAGTATGGCAAAAAAAAGCTTTGTCCATACTTCTGTTTTAAAGGTCAGAAATGCAACAGCAAATGCTGTGAATGGGGCACGTTTCCAATAAAACATGTGGAAGTGGCAACTGTTTGTGTGTAAAAGGTGAATTGCCCTGTTATCCTATCCTAGTGATAATCACTCAGTCAGTTGATGCTGAGACTGCTCACACCAAGCTGGATTTTTTTGGGGCAGGGTGAGTGTAAATATCACACAAGGTCTACACATCACTCTCTATGAACTCTCCACCTCTCTCTCTGCTTTTATTTCTACTCTTTTCTTGTTCAAACTTTTTGATCCTATAATCCTTGCTAAGCGAGTAGGTTCCTTTGTGTGTTTATAGTCTGTGCAGCAAACCCTGTACTATAGAAAGGTACGCTGGTAATATAATCCCGCTCTGCTAAGGAACATTGCTTTGTTTCTATGTTCTTCTTTTTAATGCAACATGTTGGACTGTCTCTGCAGGATCCTAAAGTTTTACATAAGTAGCTGGCTGATGACTTCAACAAAAGATTTCATCAAAAGCATTCTAGAGAATAAAGCCAGCTATAGACGGAGCAATTTTCTTTCCTGCAACCATGGGTTGCAGGAAAGAAAATTGTTTGATTCCCCCATCAACACAGCAGCCATTGTATTCTCCAGGACAAGGGGGGCATGGGGAGCCATTCCTTGCTGAAAGAACACATTAATTACTGATAGCAGCTATAATAGCCCCTAACAACAATCACATGTAAAATCCAACAGGCTGGTTGTACTCAAGTTGATCGATCAACTTGGGTACATTCAGCCTGCCCATACATAGTTTGAATCTCGGCCGGTCCCTGTTGAATCGGTCGAGATTCTAAACGTCTATGGCCAGCTTAACATAACCTCTGAAGACAAATGCCAAAAGCTTAAAACATTTTCACCTCCAGCATATCAATGCCACAGAGTTTATGTGGGCCAATTGATTTGGTCAATACTAGTGTTTACATTGTGTTTTTCTCCAACATTTTCTCCATTTTATCTACTCCAAATTTGGCTTTATTGATTGTAGCCAAGACTTGTAGTCCATTGATCCCTTCTCCAAAGGGAGAAGCTCTCTAAATGAAAGTCTGTACCGCAGTATGGGCAAGGAGCTGGAGAAAGAATCTTTAGGACCCTGACACTGCACCCACCGACCACTGACTGCAGTTGCAATGCTTTGCAGGCTGATTGGCAAAAAGGTAACAAAAAGGTAACAAATGCACATTTTTCATGCAAAACTTTTTTTTATTGTAAAAGGTGGACTTAGCCCTTACAACAGATGATCTAACTAATTTGCAAAAGTAATTAAAAAAATTATACTGTTTTCAGGAAGCTCCTGCTCACTGGAATTTTCCTTCAATCAGGGTTATCTTATTTTAATCCCTTCATTAATTTATATGATCTTTTAAGAGGAGCTAAAGCAAAAAACAGCAATTAGCAAAACAACCAGACAATTGGAACCAGACAGAAGGAGCAGCCCACTTACTGTATGTATTTTTCATTACTGCCAGTAACCGAAAAACTATGCAAAGGACAGTACTGACTGTTTGTTCTGCAGTGTTTTACCGATAATAAAACAAGACAGGATACTGAGAAAATGCAATATGCCAGGAAAGCAGTCCAGAACACATATTCACGGCATGAAGTGTACAGGAAAGACAAACACTACAGTTGTACACTCAGCAATTAGCTGCTCTTCTGGTGTTTCTTCACACAGGCCAAGTACTCTTGTACATCATCTGGAGAGCCAAGAACTAGCGGTACCCTCTGATGAATTGTCTCAGGCTGTACATCCAGCACTGGCTGGGTTCCAGTTGTTGCCATTCCCCCTGCCTGCTCAATGATAAAGGCCATTGGATTACACTCGTAAAGAAGGCGGAGCTGCAAAGGAAACAATACAAAAAAACGTCAAAATCTTTGTTCACCTTCTACAAGAAAACCATATTATCTTATTGTTTTTTAGACAGACTGAATTTGATCATGTTAACGTAAAAAAAAAAAATTCAGTGTGAATTGCTGTTTCAAAAATCATGCTACTATTAATCTTTTTTTTTTCATGTAGACCATTTAGAATTTCAAGTTTTTATGTTTAAAAGGGTCTGCAAAAACCATCCACCTCCCGATGATACACCATGGAACATGCACAGAGTCTGTAGAATTCCATGAAGCCTCCTGGGATGCATGCTGTCAGTATCCCAGGAGGCTGAAGGTAGCTAGGTTATTCTCACCTAGGCAAGGGTTTTTAACAAAAAAAAATGCAAAAAATGTATCTGCACTCATTAAAGAAGGCTGGTGGTTTTATCCATTCATATGAGGGGTTATATGACATGATCTCTCCTTCTCCAATCACAGAAAGCCTTTCATTCAGTGAAAATAATGAATGCTAGGCTTTTTAAGAATAGAAGAGGTTTAGAATGGCCAGCCTTTCTCTAAACAGTATACTAAGCCAGGAATTACAAGTCTCAGCACCGGATGTTCAATGCTTACAGTACTGTGGGATCAGAATCAAAGTAACATGTTTTACCGAACAGGGCAGTCAGGCCCCATACACACGTCCGAGAAACTCGACGAGCAAAACACATCGTTTTGCTCGTCAAGTTCCTTGTGAAGCCGTCGAGGATCTCGGCGAGCCAAGTTTCCCCATTGACTAACGAGGAAATAGAGAACATGTTCTCTATTTGGCTCGACGAATTCCTCGTCGGTTTCCTCAGCCAAAAGTGTACACACGACCGGGTTTCTCGGCAGAATACGGCTCCGATGTGTACGGGGCCTCAGAGTTTAGCTTCATGAGTTGAAAAAAAAAACAGCGGCTTGTTTCTGTTTCATGCATTTGGGACAGGAAAAGGGGCCTGTTTTTTTAATGCACTGTACACACAACCGGTTTTCCTGACATGCCAAAACCCAACGTTTTTCCCGACGTGATTCCTCTCAAGCCTGCCTTGCATACACACGTTCAGTCAAAAAAAACGCCGGTCATGTGTACGAGGCATAAGAGTAGTAGTTAGCTGCTAATGGATTCTCTGGTAAACAGAAAGAGCCTAGCAAAGTAAACAGGAACATTTATTGATAAGGTTGGTAGTGAAGGAATGGCCTTTTACAAACAGCAACGGTATAAAAAGCAAAACAAACTTTTTCCATGAAATGTGACCAGCTTGGAACACAACAGTCTGATCCTTGAGAAGATCACTGTAGAACAAGGTACAGAGGTCAACTTACGAGTCAGCAAGCAGCTTGTGGCGCTGTCATGCACTGTTAAAGATAGCACTTGCTGATCTGCTTCTTTTCATATCTGAATTTTTGGCAAGAATTTCTAAAACATTGGAGTCAGGTGTCCATGTATTTTCTGGAATCTCCACAGAAACTGTTTCACTAACATGATTAAATATTTGATAGCAATGTTTTAAAGTAAAGTCTTTTTAAAATGGATGGAACTCTTTCAGATTACAAAGCATTACATATTTTCAATTGGCAGAAACTGGATTAAAGACTATGGGCTAGATTCACATAGAACCGCGTATCTTTGCGGCGGCGTAACGTATCCGATTTACGTTACGCCCCCGCAACTTAGACGGGCAAGTGCTGTATTCTCAAAGCACTTGCTCCGTAAGTTGTGGCGGCGTAGCGTAAATCGGCCGGCGTAAGCCCGCCTAATTCAAATTTGGATCAGGGGGGCGTGTTTTATGTAAATGTACTGTGACCCGACGTGATTGACGTTTTTCCCGAACGGCGCATGCGCCATCCGTGGAATTTCCCAGTGTGCATTGCTCCAAAGTACGCCGCAAGGACGTCATTGGTTTCGACGGGAACGTAAATGACATCCAGCCCCATTCATGGACGACTTACGCAAACGACGTAACTTTTTCAAATTTCGACACGGGAATGACGGCCATACTTAACATTGGCACTTACGCCACCATAAAGCAGGGGTAACTATACGCGGGAAAAGCCTTACGTAAACGGCGTAACTTTACTGCGCCGGGCGTACGTTCGGGAATTCGCGTATCTAGCTAATTTGCATACTCAACGCGGAATTCGACGGAAGCGCCAACTAGCGGCCATCGTAAATATGCAGTTACGATCCGACGGCGTAAGAGACTTACGCCTGTCGGATCTAACAGATATCTATGCGTAACTGATTCTAAGAATCAGGCGCATAGATACGACGGCGCAACGCAGAGATACGACAGGGTAACTGGAGATACGCCGTCGTATCTCCACTGAGAATCTGGCCCAAATGATTATAAATTAAATGTGACAAGAAACAACAGGTAATGGCAGTGAGGTTTTATAAATGGGATGCTTATATAAGCATATTATATCGTATAATATATAATATTCAAAATTTGTTTGTTGTCATGAGGGAACAAAAGACTAGGGCTTAGTTTACACAGGCCACAGCTGGTAAACTCTAGAATGAAGAGAAATGTGTATAGATACTATAGAAGGCATTTATTAAAACGTTCATCAAGATTCAAGCTGTTTTCTTGAAGGCATTTTAAGTTAGTCATACACCTTTTTGGGTAGATTTAGACAGATTTCGTCTGAAACACGATTCACATTCAGATCACGCATTCCAAAGCGATGGACAGGCTGTTAAAAAGAGATATGACACATCCATACCGGCATGTCTTTCCAGCAAACGAGGATCACTACATGCCGGGTATATTTTGCCACTGCTGTGATGCTTTGCTTGTGGTATGAAAAATACTCCTATCTGCTGCCTATTGCAGCTTAAAGCGGGAGTTCACCCATTAATCTATTTTTTCAAACAATCCCCTTAGATTAATGCTCGTTTTGTCTAGGGGAATCGGCTAGTTGTTTTAAAATATGAGCTGTACTTACCGTTTTCGAGATGCATCTTCTCCGTCGCTTCCGGGTATGGGTCTTCGGGAGCGGGCGTTCCTCCTTGATTGACAGTCTTCCGAGAGGCTTCCGACGGTCGCATCCATCGCGTCACTAGTAGCCGAAAGAAGCCGAACGTCGGTGCGGCTCTATACTGCGCCTTCGGCTTCTTTCGGAAAATCGTGACGCGATGCATGCGACCGTCGGAAGCCTCTCGGAAGACTGTCAATCAAAATAGGAACGCCCAGTCCCGCAGCCCATACCCGGAAGCGACGGAGAGGATGCATCTCGTAAACCGTAAGTACGGCTCATATTTTAAAACAACTAGCCGATTCCCCTAGACAAAACGAGCATGAAGCTAAGGGGAAAAAGTATATTGTACAGGTGAACCTCCGCTTTAAGGGGGTGGGGATGGCCCCCTCAACTACACATCCAAATGAGGCCTTAGACACCTACTTGTTCAGCCTATAGGCTGAATGAGAGAAATTAGTAAATTCTTCATCCACAGTAAACAGCACGGGTGAAGGAATCTCTTCTGCTGGCTATTGCCACCACTAATTTTCCACCCAACTCCTTCAGCATAAGCTAAATGAAAGATTGACTTTTGTCGAGCCAGGTGGTGTCTAGCTTGAATTTTGCTGGTTGAACGAAAATAAATAAATCAACGTGTATATATTGAGCAAGTGTGCAACCTGTTGTGCCTCAGATCTGACTTGAGGTCACAGTGGGCAAATTGCTAAACACTAGAAGGCCACGTTTCCTGTACCAGGGGTATAAGAGGTTACAAGATGCTGAGAACAAGGAAAATTCAGGTACTTATAATAGTGAAAAAATATGCGGCGCTAAAAATTCTTGTAAAGAACAAATTGTGCATCAATGTGATGAGAACACAGTGACCTGTGAATGAGTGTCCATTTAAAACAACCAACACAAAAGAAAACACAGAAAAAAAGTCCATCAATAGGGGGTGTTTGACCACATCCTCATCATTGGGAGAACTGTCTGTACGGTAAAATCAGAAGTAGATGGAATACTCTTACCAGATGACGTGGATCTGCTTGTCAGCGACAACAGATCATAAAGGCATGTAGGGACTCCGCTCGGCTCTGCTCGGCTGGATGATGGCACAGTAGTAGACTCGCCACGGGGTATCCTGTTGGATGGCTGTAAGCCTGGACTGGAACCTCACCGTAGGTGTACTTGCTCCAACTCCAATTCGTGAACAGGAACAGAGGGTCCACTTCTTTAAACGCCAACTGGTGATGTGAACAGTGGTGTCCACTGATGCAAGGTGCACACTGGTATGGAGTTTGAAAAAAACTTTGCATCCAAGCAAGTCATGCAGGGAAGAGAAAGAAAACAATGCTCCGGATGGTGCAGGTAAAAGAGGGTAGGTTTTAGTGTAATAAAACCAACAACTTAAAAGTGATCACTTCGGTATAAAAAAGAGAGTAAAAGCAATATGGGGTGCAGGTATAGCAAGCCCGACGCGTTTCGTCCAAGTGGACTTCAACTGGGGCATCTTAGATTTATACCGAAGTGATCACTTTTAAGTTGTTGGTTTTATTACACTAAAACCTACCCTCTTTTACCTGCACCATCCGGAGCATTGTTTTCTTTCTCTTCCCTGCATGACTTGCTTGGATGCAAAGTTTTTTTCAAACTCCATACCAGTGTGCACCTTGCATCAGTGGACACCACTGTTCACATCACCAGTTGGCGTTTAAAGAAGTGGACCCTCTGTTCCTGTTCACGAATTGGAGTTGGAGCAAGTACACCTACGGTGAGGTTCCAGTCCAGGCTTACAGCCATCCAACAGGATACCCCGTGGCGAGTCTACTACTGTGCCATCATCCAGCCGAGCAGAGCCGAGCGGAGTCCCTACATGCCTTTATGATCTGTTGTCGCTGACAAGCAGATCCACGTCATCTGGTAAGAGTATTCCATCTACTTCTGATTTTACCGTACAGACAGTTCTCCCAATGATGAGGATGTGGTCAAACACCCCCTATTGATGGACTTTTTTTCTGTGTTTTCTTTTGTGTTGGTTGTTTTAAATGGACACTCATTCACAGGTCACTGTGTTCTCATCACATTGATGCACAATTTGTTCTTTACAAGAATTTTTAGCGCCGCATATTTTTTCACTGTTCCTATTTCAATTTTTGTCATATTGCTTGTGTGGCTGCTCACTTTATATTTTTAGATTAGCGCAGTATTTTCCCCTTTTTTCACAGGTACTTACAATAGTTGCATTTAAATATACATTTATACTATTGCATTGAGATAACATGCGCGGCAACACACGTATTGCACTTTGATGTACTGCAGTGTCATTTATTCTGAAAGGCACCCCAATGCACTTGAGTTGTGGTGCGCTATGTTTTTAAAAATAATACACCTTTTTTTGGTGTGTTTTGCACAGCTCATTCAAATGAATGCACTGACTTAACGCAGTGCACGTTAACACATGACATAACACACACTAACATATGTTCAATAAATGCATCACAAATATTTGAATGGGCCCTTCATTTTTTAGTTATTTTTTTTAATGATTACATAATTGCATTCATTTTTTTTTTATTTGCCTTAAGTTTACCTTTTATAAACACTAAACATTATCCATATAAAGGGGATCTTATGTCTGCAGGGGCCTGGCTGTGTCTACCCCTAGACATGAGATAACAGTGGCCTGATCAGGAAATGTTCCCTATTTCCATACAATTATAGGTCCATCATAGAAAACTCTACATGCGTATAGAGCAGAAGTGACTGTCTGAGGTCTGTTGGCAGCTGAACAGCTTCTCTTCCCTTATCAGTTGTTGTCAGCTGTTTTAGGGAAGATATTTTTACAACTATTGAACAATCTCACCCTAGTCAGTCCCTGACTAATGATCACGTCCAAACTCACAAATACAACAACTTTATCGTCTGGGCACTGGATATTGAGAAATCTGCACAGCGTGGCTGTGACAGACATGGTGCTGTATTCGCATTTGTGGTTTTAAAAAATCAGCAAACTCTCGATCACAAGACTCAAAGCCCAATTCCAGCTAAAACTTGTTTTAGTGTAAAACACACAAATAAAATTGACTGCCAAATTAATTAATGTGTTCCACCGTGTTAATAAATAGTGAATAAAAAAGGACTAAATATCTGTGATATATTGTGCTTCTACTTCAAAACAGGGCCAGACTAGTAGTAAAAACCAGCCCTGGAAAAACTTCATACCAGCCCCATAGCATTATTATACCAGCCCAACAGCATAACGTCATTATTTTCTTGTTAAAAAAATAGAAAGACCAGAGACCACCTTTCGCAGAAAGAATACATTATGGTAAAGAGGTGGGGGGAGTTACTGATATAAGGGGGAAACTTTTATATCAATGCCCTGCAAATCTGCCACCATGTGGTGAGAGTGAGCCCTTCTCCCTTAAGAGTAAACACTCACCAGACAAACATGCCTCCCATTCTCATGAGAAGGGACTGAGGCCTCGTACACATGTGAAGCTGTCGAGAAACTCGACAAGCCAATTTTCTCCATTCCCGTCAAGGAAATAGAGAACATGCTCTCTTTTTGGCTCGTCGAGTTTCTCGACAGTTTACTCGACGAAAATGTACACACAACCGGTTTCCTCAGCAAAAAAATATCTCCCAGCAAGTTTCTTGCTGGTTTTTGCCGGGAAACTCGGTCGTGTGTACGAGGCCTGTTTAATCTCTGCTTGACACTATCCCACTCTGCTTGTACCGATAGATTTAAGGTTGGAGTTGGGCTTTACATATAGTGACTGGCATGTGCTGCTGAACAACACCATTTACAGTATAAGTATAGTATAATACACAAGTCATTTTTTTATTTATTTATAAAACTGCACCCCCACTTTTGTAATAACACAAATTATTCTAAACAGTGACGATTCAAAAAACCATCAGGAGTGTGCTTGCAAAGACTGGGATGGATAGCACTAAGTGCAGTCCAAAACCTAAAGCAAGAAGTTACTGGCACTCTAGTAAGTCTATTACACCAATTTATTATGAATAGTAGGGTCATATAGGTTCGATAGCCAACATTTTGGGGCCACACAGCTCCCTTCCTGAGGGTGACCCATCACTTGCTGTGTACTTTTGTGATTACTTATGTTCCATAGCATACTGAAATGGGCTTCTACAGGGATTGGTCCACACCCTCCTGCTCAGAAGCAACAGTTCAAATGATAAATAAGAAATCCAGCTGGTTTTATACTCCAACATTTATGTGAAGGTGGTTAATCAGGTTTAGGTGGAATGTCCCATTATATTTATGTGTTTGTATGCTGACCATTAAAAGTAACACATTAAGTGTACATCTGCAATGACACTGGCACACACTATATACTGAGACCAGGGGCAGACTGACAACTCATGGGGCCCCCGGGCAATAGAAGATTATGGGGCCCCTGGGCTTACAGATGGCCACCACGCCAGGAGGCAGTGCAGAGGCGGGGCAGCTAAAATCTCGGGATTTTCACATCAAAAGCATGTCGGTTTCGGACATATCAGGGACAGATCTAAAAAAAAACATAGATTTTTACATACTGTCCCTGGTTTTACTGAGCCTGGCAACCCTGATGGGGGCCCCCTAGTGGCATGGGGCCCTCGGGCAGTGCCCGAGTGACTCAATGTTCAGTCCGCCCCTGACTGAGACATTTATAGCTGTGAGAAGACTGAACCATGAACCCATTTAGTCAATATGGTAGAAAGCCAACAATTAAGTTATATACAATCTGTTTTGTAGGTGCATGCACATCACATAATAAAGGATGGGTGTTCCTGTCCAGCTTGTCACCTTCAATCAGGAATGTGTGCAGTCAGCAGTAATAGGAGACAGCTTCCTGCTACAGTACTGATAAGTTCACAAGATAAGTAAGGCAACAAACACAGTTAATCTCAAAACTTTGCTATACTAAATCCTCACAATTGTATGTCTAGTTTTACTTATGTTACAGAAAAACATTCTTACAAAGACGTAATAGGCATGTGAGTACATGCTGGGATTGAAAGTTCAAAATAATATAGGATATACAAAAGCCCCACATTAGTGCGATATTCCATAAGAGACTTTAAAGGGGTTGTAAAGGTTTGTTTTTTATTTTCTAAATATATTCCTTTAACCTGCCTGGCGGTATTCCCGAGTCTGACTCGGGGTTAGATTTTCCTGCTGCGATCGGTAACCCTGAGTCAGACTCGGGCTTGCCTCGCTAGATCCACAGACACTGTTTACTTACCTTGTCCCTGGATCCAGCGATGCCACCGCGCTGTGCGAGCGAGCGGGACCTCGCTCGATTCACACAGTGTCCTCCTGTGCCGCCGATCTCCGTTCCCTGCAACGTTACGACGCACGGGGACGGAGAACGGCGCCAAATTCAAAAAAGTAAACAAACACATTACATACAGTATACTGTAATCTTATAGATTACAGTACTGTATGTAAAAAAAACACACACCCCTTGTCCCTAGTGGTCTGCCCTGTGTCCTACATGTTCTTTTGTATAATAAAAATTGTTCTTTCTGTCTGCAAACTGTAGATTGTCCATAGCAACCAAAAGTGTCTTTTTATGTCAAAAATGGTTTTAGAGCAGCTAGAAAACAGCGATAATAAATTATAATCACTTGCAGAATTGTGCGATAGCGATTTGTGGGGAAATTCGTCATAAAAAAAAAATAAATAATGACAGCGACAATTCTGCAACTGAGCAAATTTCAGTGATTTTGAGTTGATTACATTATTGAATAATTTTTATTTTAATTATATTATTATTTGTTATAATTATTTATAATTATTTATTATATTATAATTTATAATTTTATTTTTAAAAAAATGTCATACCCGGGATGCCTATTAGAATCTTGTTTGGTCAGATTTAAGTGAGTTATTCCTAAGGATTACAGGCCTACAATATAAAACACCAAATTTCCTTGCAAATAATGGTACCGCTTTCAGCATGTTTTTTCTGAAAGAATCATACCGCCAGGGAGGTTAAGCTAGAGCATTGTTGGTTCACTTACCTTTTCTTTCGATTTCCCTTCTAAATGTTTTTTTTTTTTGTCTGAACTTCTTACTTCCTGTTTCTCCTCAGTAAGCTTTCCCCCATCATCCGAGACATTCTGGTTGGGGGTTAGTCAGCGTGCTCGCCCCCTCCCTTGTGGTTGTAGTCCCAAGAGAGGGGGCGAGCACGCTGACTAACCCCCAACCAGAACGGCTTGGATGATGGGGACAAGCTTACTGAGGAAAAACAGGAAGTGAGAAATTCAGACAAAGACATTTTTTTTTAGAAGGGAAATCGAAGGAAAAGATAAGTGAACCAACAATGCATTAGCTTAACTACTTGCTTACTGGGCACATATACCCCCTTCCTGATCAGAGGACTTTTTGCGATTCGGCACTGCGTCGCTTTAACTGACAATTGCACGGTCGTGAGACGTGGCTCCCAAACAAAATTGACGTCCTTTTTTTCCAACAAATAGAGCTTTCTTTTGGTGTTATTTGATCACCTCTGCGGTTTTTATTTTTTGCGCTATAAACAAAAATAGAGCGACAATTTTGGGAAAAAAATAATATGTTTTACTTGTTGCTATAATAAATAGCTCAATTTAAAAAAAAAAAAAACATTTTCTCAGTCTAGGCCGATACATATTCTACATATTTTTTGTAACAAAATACAAAAAAAAACGCAATAAGCGACTGGTTTGCGCAAAAGTTATAGCGCCTACAAAATAGGGGACAGAATTATTATTATTATTTTTTTTACTAGTAATGGCGGCGATCTGCGATTTTTATCGGTACTGCGACATTATGGCGGACACATCGGACACTTTTGACACATTTTTGGCACCATTCACATTTATACTGCGATCAGTGCTATAAATATGCACTAATTACTGTATAAATGTGACTGGCATTGAAGGGGTTAACACTAGGGGGTGAGGAAGGGGTTAAATGTGTACCCTGCCTAGTGTTACTAACTGTGGGGAGGGGGACTGACTGGGGGAGGTGACCGATCTGTGTCCCTATGTACAAGAGACACAGATCGGTCTCCTCTCCCTGACAGGACGTGGATCTGTGTGTTTACACACACAGATCCACGTCCTTGTCTCTGTAAACGCCGATCGCGGAAGCCTGGCGGACATCGCGGCCGCCAGGCACGCGCATCGGCATCCCAGTGATGCGGCGGGCAGGAGGATCGGAGGCCGTAAAAAGACGGCGACTCAGAGAATTAGAACCACCCTGCGGCCGTATAAAGTCGTACGGCCGTCGGGAAGTGGTTAAAGGAACCTATTTAGAAAATAAAAAACAAACCTTTACAACCCCTTTAAAGCCCCTCTATACTATTGTGCATGCATTACTGCACACACTACAACAAGCAATAAATGTTCATTGCGTTCATTCCAAGCAATCTGTTTTTCTACATTCTCATTCTGAATGGTACCACAACTCACATAAAAAGGTCCACACAAATGTGAGCATATTGTGCATTGCGGTGTACTGCATTGGCCAAAAAAAGTTGAGTTTGAGTAGTTCACTGGTCCATTCAAAGTGAATGGACAGCTTTAACAAAATGTGTTTAACACACAAAATGTATGCATAAAGCCGTCCATAGACAAGTAAAAAACCGAACGTTCTGTCAATCGAAAAACAAAAATTACACATACGATTGTGTCATCATTTAAAAAAAAAAATCCAGCATGTTTGATCAAGCACGTTTAATTGCAGCACAAAAATCACGTCATAGCTGGCACACTAATGATGGGGGGAAAAAAACAGACGATCAACGTGGATTTTCATTTCGTTTTTGACTCATCTATGGCCGGCTTGAGTGTGAAGGGTACCTCAAAGCAGAGGTTGCAAAAAGAAAAATCAAAACTAAGTGCTGTAAGAGAAGTGATCGCCCTACCAGATAATCCTAATACTTATTGGTAAAAAATGAGAATTACCCAAGACTGAACACATCCTGTCTCGAACCTTGTGCAATTATGGGAAAGTCTGTGATCACTGACTAGAAACATGAGGAAATGACTACAATAAAGTGAGAAGTAGACTCCCATTATACCTCATTATTATTATTGCTTTTTGTAAAACAGTTATGGTCAGTATTTGGGCTTCCCAACATGGAACCATGGTAGAGTGGTGTTCTGCTTTTGTAACATGAAACTCATTATAACATGAAAGTATGTTGTATATACTTATATAATTCTCTGTACTAACTTATATACCTTATAAGCCCTCCTTCATTTTATATTGAAATACAGTCTAAAAAGATATATCTACATTTATAGAGAACCTTAAGCCAGACCCAAGATCATATCTGAATGCTAACTAAAGATGAAATCCAGGTAGTATATTATATACAGTCCATAGCTTGGACCAAAAGTAACTATGAATATACCATTAAACAGTAGGTGCTCAGGTATGTATAGAAAAAATTAAGGGTACCATTGCCAACATCCCAATATACTTGATTCTAGAAAAAGGGTAAGGTTAGGGCAAGTGGGATTTTCCTGGTACTGTTACAAGACATTACAACATAATACTTTAAAATAAAGTTTATTTACAGTCAACATACATATTAAAACATAGGATATTACAAATCCTTTTCATTCTAAGTGGTCATACCACCTCTGTTGGAGTCCCACTCACAATGATAAGTGTCTCTCCAGTTACCATTAACCACTAAAGTTCAAGCTCCAATAGACCATTGAAGGTCCAGCTTCCAACATGTTTTGTAGATTTCCAGATTTTTCAGGAGAGCAAGATGGAGGAACAGGAGAACTGGATAATGGAGAAAGTAATACAATACGTAAATATACAAACAACATAATTTAGGAACAATAGTAAGTAGACCATATCTTCTATGGGTTTTAATAAACATTGAATATAGAATAGTCCTATCTATTCTATCTCCAATGTTTATTAAAACCCATAGAAGATATGGTATACTTACCATTGTTGCTAAATGATGTTGTTTGTATATTTACATATTTTATTACTTTCTCCATTATCCAGTTCTCCTGTTCCTCCATCTTGCTCTCCTGAATTCCAGGCATGGTATGTTTTGCATTGTTAAATTGATCCAGTTTAGGCCAATGTAACTACATATATACCATACCTGACCTATGCCCCTGGAAGCTGGAAATCAACTCAGTCCTGTCAAGAAGATTTAATTTCCCGTCTGAGTTAAAAAAAACTAGTAAAATAATTTTCCAAAGTAAGGGGAAATCCTGTCTTAAACAGCTGTTACTAGAACAGGTCCCCCCACCAGAAGATTTCCTCGTACCTCCTTTTCCAATGACAGCTCTAAAATGTTGGATTTCCCCTCACTTTCTATACCAAGGATAGTGGTCACCAGAACAAATGGAGAGGGTTAAACCACACTCATGTTTAGCCAATCCCATTTCTAGATAAAGTACCACAAAGCACCATCTAGAAAAAGATGACTTTAGATAAAGAAATATGGACTAGGACTGAGGAATTGGAACAGGGATAGGGTTAGGGATTAGGGTTAGGGTTTCCCATTGAAGAATATGGCTAGGACTCAGGAATTGGAACAGGGACCTCCCCCAAAGGTCAGAAGGCGGGTTCCCAGAGGTCAAAGGTCAAATGGCGTGGCTAACCCACCCCCACCAAAGTGTACCGCCTACCCCAACTAAGTCGGAGAATGAACAAGTCGGGGAATGAACAAGTCGGGGAAAGCGACATTGAAAATAATGTTAGAGCCACAAGTATTACACAGTGGCCTATGGGCTTGTGAGCCCCTAACACGCCTTTTTAAAATTAAATAAGGCCTGTTTTTGTTGTAATAGGGTTGTTGTACTGGGCAGTTTGCTGTCTCTCTTTTTGTCTGTATCCAATCAGGATTTCAGCTACCAACTGTTGATAGGTAGATCAACTAAATGCTTTTTACCCTCTGATTTGCTACAGACTTTCTGATCTAAACCTGAGGTGCTTGTCAATAGTTAGATCTTTAATCAAACAAGCTGCCCTGCCCTCCCTTCCCTTTGTTGCGGTTATCCTTTTTGAGGGTATTGTCGCCCACTATTGTGGGTGGACAGTGTGGTTGAAGACTTTGATGGACTGTTATGTTCAGCTTGAGTCCTTGGTGTTTGATATTAATGTCAAAATAATTATTGGTTTGTTTATGATTATAAAGTTCAAAGAAAGTTTAAAGATTTTACTTATATGCTTTTAACCCCAATAAAGGGCCGCAACCTATTTTCCAAGATGGTTGTTTTTTGTTGTTTAACTAACTTTTCTATTTCGGAAGGTTTACTTATTATTTGGTTAAGGGGGTGCATGTGGGGTTTGCAATCCCTTGATCAAACCATTGTTTGTAGACAATTATTATGAAAATATTACAATATGGAACATCTAATTTCTTTAATCCAGTTTGTGCAAAAACAAGTAAATTAATGATGTTCACTATTATTATTATTATTATTATTATTATTATTATTATTATACAGGATTTAATAATAATAATAATAGTGAACATCATGAATTCACTATGCAAACAATTAGAGATATGCATATTCAGAATAACATAATCAAGTTTCGCTTACAGATAAGTTTGTAGTAAAAAAAGGTTAAACTTACCTTTCCTTTTGGGCTCTTTTCATTGGCTGGGTACATGAAGATCCCACCATACACTAAAGTCCTGTGAACATCTGCAACCATGGAGCCAACATATCTGGAGCTATATGGAGAGCTTCCATCCTAGACAAGACAGAGGAAACATTTATCCAACTTGATGTGCATGGCAAGCTGAATCATACTTCTATTATAGCTGATCATCAAGGATATTTAGTATAAATTTGAGGCCATTAGGCCTCAATAGAGTTGTTTCCTTTTTTATTTACTAGCTGTGAAATTATACACAAATATAAAGATTTCCATTTTACTGGTATGTTATTTTTGACTTGAGTAGTAGGCTTTTTTGACAATGAAAACTAGATCCAAAAATGATCAGTTTAAAGAATGAATGATATCCTTAAAGTTTTTATACGTTGTAATAATATAAATGAGCTATAAAGACTCCATTTTGTAAAAAGCCACCATTTTATATATATTGCCTGTTTAGAAGTATTTTCCCTTGCTGTTTATCTTATATATCTGTATAAGAATGTTTGTATTGCAACACACCCCCTATTGTGTTTGTTTACGGTCAAGACTAAATTCTGTTTACCTTATTTATGACTAAATTATTAGGTTGTCATCTGCTTATTGATAGCAAAACTTGTTTTCGGAGCTAAACAGCCCCTCCGCTTGTCTTTTGTTGTATTTCCCATATAAACCACATTTATTCTAAGCCCTCGTACACACGACCGAGTTTCTCTGCAAAAACCAGCAAGAAACTTGCTGGGAGATATTTTTTTGCCGAGGAAACCGGTCGTGTGTACATTTCGTTGAGGAAACTGTCGAGAAACTCGACGAGCCAAAAAGAAAGCAAGTTCTCTATTTCCTTGACGGGAATGGAGAAAATTGGCTTGTCGAGTTTCGAAGGCTTCACAAGGAACTCGACGAGCAAAACGATGTGTCTCGCCCGTCAAGTTTCTCGGTCGTGTGTATGAGGCCTAAGTAAAATCAGATACCTTACTGCACACACTGCCTTTTCGTGTCTCAGTTATTTAGGTATCTCCAGATCTGAAAGGGCGCTGTTGGTAGACCTACAAAGAAGGATGGTTTGTCCAGAATAACTAATATTCCTTTACAGTAATGAGACGCCCTTAATTTGTTTTTAGTAGCCAGGTAGGCCTGAGAGATTTTAGTTATGCCTGATAATGAATAATAGGATATACAAGGACATCCAGGGTATATTCTGGAACCTCTCCACTATCTCAGTGTGCTGAACATATTAAGGCAGAGCAGGGGTAGGCAACCTTAAAAAGGTGGAGATCTACGTGAACAACATGGGAGAAGTCAACGATCACGGGGCACGGTGTCGGCTCCTCACACCTAATTGCCGTACTACTGTGCTGCAATCACATGCATTGCACGGCAATCATGGATTTAAATCAGGTGGAAAGAAGGCAACATATCGCCTCCTCACCACCTGTCAAACACACTCGGGTCACTTTTCAAATGAGCAGCAGTGCCTGCTGCACTTGTGAATGAACCCTTAGATGCATTCGGCAGCAGCACCCTTAGGGCTCATACAAAGGTAAAGTTTGGGGGGTGGGGTGGTAAAACCCTGCGGTTGAGTTGTGGTTTTACTGACCCCAATCTCTACCCCGTTTAGCTGCTAAAGGTGTACACATGCCGCAGCAGAAATTAAGACCCATGTTGCTTTTGGTGGATGCTACCACCTGCCAATCGTGACCCATTCAAGTAAATGGAACTACTCTGCAAATACCCCACAACTGCAAGCTTCTGCAGGGTCCAAGCAGGTGGTGAGAAAGCAACAGAACACTGCCTGCTTTACCCCTTGTTTGCTGTACTGCACACGGTTGTAGGGCACTTACAGAGTGGCTTCATTCACTTGAATGGGTCATGCTTGGCAGGTGCTACACCGACCAACCATGACAGGGCGTATAACTCCTGCTGCAGCTGTGACATGTGTATACCCCTGTGCGTTTGGGGCGATGGTAAACAAAACAGATCATAACTATGGCATTTGCCACCCCCCAAACTGTAAATGTAAATGAACTCTTTCTGAGCTGCTTTCACACTGATGTGCTGTGGTTTACCTGTACCTCGGGTGCAGCACAGTGCATCTACAGCTTTCCTGCAAGATTGCTACGCTTAGCCATAAACTTTTGGGACAGGAGTCAGCACTATAGAGAAAGCATCAACTTTTGCGGCTCTTGCAGCTTTTGCTCTCTACTACAGCTCCAACTTTACAAGTAGTCGCTCTGCATTGCACTATGTTTGATGCTCTGGGGTGGCGGGTCAGCAAGCCCAGTCCGTGATCTACCAGTGACTTGACTGCGATCTACAGGTTGCTGACCCCCCACCATAGAGGATGTGAATTTTTTTCCTGCTACCACTGGTTTCAGGAAAGAAATTTGCATGATTCCCCCATCAACATAGACAGTGCTGACAGGGGAATCTCTCCTGCCGAGCAATTGTCTGCACCCATCAGGGGGTGGGCAGGGTGTTAAGCCGTCCCAGCCGAGAGAAGATGGTGACTATAGCAGCCGCTAGCGGTATTCGCAAGTGAATCTGGCAGGCTGGTTGTACCCAAGCTTAACAATCAATGAACTTGGCACATTCAGCCTGCCCACACATGTTTGAATCTCAAACCATCAAGCATAACTTCAGTATCCAACTACTATTTTATTTTACATATAATTTTTTAAATAGGTCCACTAAATGCAGTCAAAATAAATAGTATTTATTTTTCTGCTTAGTCACGCTTTCATTTCCCTTTTTATGAATAGAAATAAACAGTACAAATAGTTTCACTTTGCAATATGAACCAGGCACGCTTCTGGCAGAGAGCCCAGGGTTCCCTTTCTGATTAAACACACATAAACTTCCACTAGGGTTTTCCCCTGATCCAGGTTACAAGTAGGACTGAAGTAACACAAGGAGATCATATCCAATTTACAAGGCAGATTTAATAAACACTTTGTCCTTATAATTCAAATACATATTGCTATTTATATATTAATTTAAATGAAAGACTTTGACAGCATGGACTATTAATAAATATGGTAAGTAGTAAGGCTCCATTAAGATCTGTGCAACCTGTGTTCTGCAGGCAGGGCAGCCCATTCATTTCAATGGGCTGCCCTACCCTTAGAAACACAGGGAAAAAAATCTGACCCTTTGTTAAAATCGCACCCCTTGAAACTGCAAAATCGCAGGTGTTTTGCTGATGCGTGGAGGTGCCATTAAGAATTAGTGGCACCCCCATGCGTCTGCTTTAGAGCCCAACACACATTAGCAATTATCGCACATGATCTGTCAAGAAACGATTACTGTATTTATTGGCGTATAACACTCACTTTTTTACCCTGAAAATAGAGGGTAAACTGTGCCTGCGTGTTATACGCAGGGGACCATGGAACATTTTTTTTCCTGAAACTTCCCTCTTAAAGTTAGGGTGCGTGTTATACACCTGTGCGTGTTATACGCCGATAAATACGGGTACTTGCGGATATACTTGTGTAATTAGGAATTTAAAGTGTATACATATTTATTGACAATAAAGTGTATCTAATATCAAAAACAAAAATGTAATATAATGCAGTTTACATGTCCTTAGATAAGGTGATTGCAATTGTTTTCTTTTTTCCCAGACCTGATAATCCTGTTATGAACACATTTTCTGTTCCTGGGTTTAATGTTTAATCATTTACTGTGTATCCAGAGACAGTCATGATTGCCACACAGGCTGGACTTTAAACATGTCTGCTTTTGTTCATCTCTATTACATTAGGGCGGATGGTAATAGTAGTTAACACATGAAAAAATGTATGTTTGTGCTTTATTTTCAGCTTACAGGAAGTAACAATGCCTTTTTGGTAAGCATAACCTCTTGACCGTGTCACGAGGATATACGTCGGCAGAAGTGGGCTGGGCAAAGTGACGTATATCTACACGTCACTTTGAATTTCCCGCCGTGCGGGTGCGCCCCTTCCACGTGCTCCATGACCGTGCCCGTGGGACCCGCGGACTCGATGTCCACCGGTGTCCCACGATTGGGTCACAGAGCTGCAGAACGGGGAGAGGCCAGTGTAAACAAGGCATCTCCCTGTTCTGCCTAGTGACACAACACTGATCGTCTGCTCCCTCTCATAGGGAGCAGTGATCAGTGATGTGTCACAGTAAGCCATGCCCCCTAAAGCCCTGTACACACGAACAGTCCATCTGATGAGAACGGTCTGAAGGACCATTGTCATCGGTTAACCGATGAAGCTGACTGATGGTCTGATGTGCCTACAAACCATAGGTTAAATAACCGATCGTGTCAGAACACGGTGATGTAAAACACAGCGACATGCAGAAAAAAACGAAGTTCAATGCTTCCAAGCATGCGTCGACTTGATTCTGAGCATGCGCAGGTTTTTAACCAATGTTTTTGCATACTAACCATCAGTTTTGACCTATCGGTTATCAGTCCATCGGTTACATTTTAAAGCAAGTTCTAAATTTTTTGACCGAAGGATAACTGACCGATGGGGCCCACACACGATCGGTTTGGACCGATGAAAAGGTAATTCAGTCTGTTTTTGACCGATCGTGTGTATGCGGCCGAACAGTTAGAATCATTCCCTAGGACACACTTAACCCCTTCCTAGCCTGCTAGTGGTTATGAATGGTCCCAAAATAGCGTCAAAAGTGTCCGATTTGCCATAAAACTATCCCCTATTTTCTAGACACTATGGCCCGGATTCTCGTAGCACTTACGCCGACGTATCTACAGATACGCCGCGTAAGTGTCAATGTGCGCAGTCGTATTTATGCGCCGTGCCCATAGAACTAGATACGCCTGAAAATAGGCTTCCTACGACCGACGTAAGTTTCCTACACCGTCGTATCCTGGGCGCATATTTACGCTGGCCGCAATGGGCGCTCCCATTGATTTACGATTCGAATATGCAAATGAGTGAGATACGCCGATTCACGAACGTACTTGCGCCCGGCGCATTAATATACGTGGTTTACGTAAGGCTTACGTCCGGCATAAAGTTAAGCCTCATAAAGCAGGTGTAAGTCATGTTAAGGTATGGACCAGGGAACAGCCGTCGTATTTTACGTCGTTTACGTAGTAGTACGTGAATAAGGCTGGGCATAGGTTGAGTTCACGTCGTAGGCAGTGATTCGATGTATCTTAGGGAGTATTTCCGACGTGATTCTGAGCATGCGCACTGGGAAGCGTCCACGGGACGGCGCATTCGCCGGTCGTTCGGCCCATCATTTGCATGGGGTCACGCTTCATTTAAATGGATCACGCCCACTTCCACCTACTTTGAATTAGGCCGCCTTACGCCGAAGAATTTACGTTACGCTGGCGCAACGTTGGGAGCAAGTGCTTTGTGAATACTGTGCTCGCTGCTCTGCGCTACGTCGGCGTAGCGTATATTCGATACGCTACGCCGGCATAACTAAGCGCCGAGGTACGAGAATCCGGGCCTATAACTTTTGCACAAACCAATTAATATACGCTTATTCCATTTTTTTTTATTATACCAAAAATATGTAGAAGAATACATATCGGCCTAAACTGAGGGAAAAAAACTTTTTTTTAAATATTTTTGGGGGATATTTATTATAGCAAAAAGTTAAAAATATTGCTTTTTTTTCAAAATTGTCGCTCTATTTTTGTTTATAGCGCAAAAAAATAAAACCGCAGAGGTGATCAAATACCAACAAAAGAAATCTCTATTTGTGGGAAAAAAAGGACATCAATTTTTCTTGGGAGCCACGTCGCACGACCACGTAATTGTCAGTTAAAGTGACGCAGTGCCGAATCTCAAAAAGTGGCCCGGTCATTTGGCAGCCAAATGGTCCGGGGCGGAAGTGGTTAACAGGTATTTTGTCTACGGTCACACCACCCTGAATGTGCCCAATCTCATCTGATCTCAGAAGATTACCATGTATTTTCTATACTTGCTGAAAATTTTAACCTGAAAAAAATAAGTAATGCAGCAACCACATCTTAGGCCCCGTACACACGACCGAGTTTCTCGGCAGAATTCAGCCAGAAACTCGGTTCAGAGCTGAATTCTGCCGAGAAACCCGGCCGTGTGTACACTTTCGGCCGAGGAAGCCGACGAGGACCTCGGCGAGGAAATAGAGAACATGTTCTCTATTTCCTCGTTGTTCAATGGCAAAAGTCGGCTCGCCGAGTTCCTCGGCGGCTTCCACACTGAACTTGACGAGGAACTCGATGTATTTGGCACGTCGAGTTCCTCGGTCGTGTGTACGGGGCCTAAGAATCAGTAAGGTGCACCATATTATATCTTTGTTTTTGCATTTAAATATGTTTTAAATCTGTCATTTAGATCTCCAAATGGCAAAAAAAATACATTGGCCCAGATTCATAGAGCAATTGCGTCTGCATAACCATAGTTACGCAGCGCAATTCCTTACTTGCCCTGGCGTATCGAATGCTCCTGATTCAGGAACCTCGATACGCCGACTGCAGCCTAAGAAATGACTGGCATAAGGCTCCTTATGCCGTCATATCTTAGGCTGCATTCTTACGCAGGCCGCTAGGTGGCGTTCCCGTTGTGGTCAGCGTATAGTATGCAAATTGCATACTAACGCCGATTCACAACCCTACGCGAGCCCTGCGTACGCAGTTTACGTCGTTTGCTATTAGCAGGGGCAGCCAATGCTACGTATACCCGTCGTTCCCGCGTCGCAAATTAAAAATTTAACGTCGTTTGCGTAAGTGAATCGTGAATGGCGCTGGACGCCATTCACGTTCACTTTGAAGCAAATTACGTCCTTGCGACGTCATTTGCCACAATGCACGTCGGGAAAGTTTCCCGACGGAGCATGCGCACTACGTTCGGCGTGGAAACGCGCCTAATTTAAATGATCCACGCCCCCTGCGGGATCATTTAAATTACGCGCCCTTACGCCGGGCATTTTTGAGGAGCGCCCACGCAAATTACGTGGCTACTGCTTCGTGAATGAAGCGTAGCGCAAATAATTTGCGGGGGCGCAGGGCAAAAACGGGATGCTGCGCCTCCGTAAGAAGTGCGCAGCGGTACCTGAATCTGCCCCAGTGCCTTGAAAAAGTATTCACACCCCTTGAAATTTTCCATATTTTGTCATGTTACAATCAAAAATGTAAATGTATTTTAATGGGATTTTAATGTGATAGACCAACACAAAGTGGCAAATAAAAGTGGAAGGAAAATGATAAATGGTTTTCAACATTTTTTTTACAAATAAATATGTGAAAAGTGTGACGTGCATTTGTATTCAGCCACTCTGAGTCAATACTTTGTAGAACCACCTTTCGCTGCAATTACAGCTGCAAGTATTTTTGGGTATGTCACTACCAGATTTACACATCTAGGGCCAGATCCACAAAGAAGTTACGCTGGCGTATCTATTGGTACGCCGCGTAACTTCTAGGTTGCTCCGGCGTATCTTAGTTTTGTATCCACAAAACAAGATACGCCTGAAGCTGGGCTAGATCCGACTGGCGTACGTCTTAGTACGCCGTCGGATCTAAGGTGCATATTTACACTGGCCGCTAGGTGGCGCTTCCGTCGATTTCCGCGTCGAGTATGCAAATTAGCTAGATACGCCAATCCACAAACGTACGTCCGGCCGGTGCATTTTTTTACGTAGTTTCCGTGAGGCTTTTTTCGGCATAACGTTACCCCTGCTATATGAGGCGTAGCCAATGTTAAGTATGGACGTCGGGCCAGCGTCGAATTTTCCGTCGTGTTTGCGAATAGGGCTTTGCGTAGAATGACGTTCACGTCGAAAGCATTGGCTTGTTGCGGATTAATTTGGAGCATGCGTACTGGGATACCCCCACGGACGGCGCATGCGCCGTTCCGAAAAAAATTAATTTACGTCGGGTCAAGACGTATTAACATAAAACAGGCCCACATCTTATCTATTTGAATTGCGCGCCCTTACGCCGACACTGTTTCACCACGCCACCGTAACTTACGGCGCAAATTCTTTCAGGATACGGAAAATACGCTGAAAGTTACGGCGTCGTAGTGTATCTGAGATACGCTACGCCGGACGGAAAAATGCGCGGCGGTACGTGGATCTGGCCCCTAGAGAGTAAAACTTCTGCCCATTCTTCTTTGCAAAATAGCTTAAGCTCTGTCAGATTGGATGGAGAGCGTCTGCGAACAGCAATTTTCAAGTCTTGCCACAGAGTCTCATTTGGATTTAGGTCTGAACTTTGACTGGGTAATTCGAATATGCTTTGATCTAAACCATTCCATTGTAGCTTTCGATGTATGTTTAGGGTCGTTGTCCTGCTGGAAGGTGACTTTTGCAGACAGGTTTTCTTCTAAGATTGCCCTATATTGTGGACTCCACACAATCTGCTTTCTTCACTTCTAAAGCAGCCCATGGATCCGGGACGAGGACTACAGGATGTTACAGATGAGCCTTCTTTCCTTACCTTCTTGTAAGTGTGTTTTTTACAATGTGTCATTAAAAGAACCTCTTTAATACTGCACTTAGGTGGCGCTTCCTTTCTCTACCCCCTCAACTCTGACCAGCTTCCCTGTCCCTGCTGAAGCAAGGCAGAACATGAAAGCAGAACATGATGCTGCCACCACCATGTTTCACAGTGATGAGGTGCAGTGTTAGTTTTCCACTACACAAAGCTCAATTTTGGTCTCATCTGAGCGTGGCACCTTCTTCCACATGTTTGCTGTGTATCCCACATGGCTTCTCGCAAACTGCAAACAGAACTTCTTATGGCTTTCTTTCAACAATGCCTTTCTTCTTGCCATGCTTCTATATAGTTGTAATGGGGACAGATTCTCCCACCTGAGCTGTGGATCTCTGCAGTTCCTCCAGAGTTACCATGGGTCTCTTGGCTGCTTCTCTGATTAATGCTCTCCTTGCCAGCCGGTCAGTTTAGGTGGATGGCCATGTCTTGGTAGGTTTGCAGTTGTGCCATACTCGTTCCATTTTCGGATGATGGATCGAACAGTGCTCCGTGTTCAAAGCTTGGGATATTTTTTATAACCTAACCCTGCTTTAAACTTCTCCACAACTTTATCCCTGACCTGTCTGGTGTGTTCCTTGGCCTTCATGATGCTGTTGTTCATAAAGGTTCTCTAAAAAACCTCTGAAGCCTCGTACACACGACCGAGAAACTCGACGGGCGAAACACATCGTTTTGCTCGTCGAGTTCCTTGTTAGGCTGTCGAGGATCTCGACGAGCCAAATTTCCCCATTCCCGTCGAGGAAAAAGAAGACATGCTCTCTTTTTGGCTCGACGAGATCCTCGACAGTTTCCTCATCGAAAAGTGTACACACGACCGGTTTCCTCGGCAAAAAAAAAATACTAGCAAGTTTCTTGCTGGTTTTTGCCGAGAAACTCGGTCGTGTGTACGAGGCCTAAGGGCTTCACAGAAAAGCTGTATTTATGCTGAGATTAAATTACACACAGGTGGACTCTATTTACTAATTAGGTGACTTCTGAAGGCAATTGGTTCCAATGGATTTTAGTTAGGGGTATCAGAGTAAAGGGGGCTGAATACAAATGCACGCCACACTTTTCACATTATTATCATGAGCAGGATTGACGTCAAGCCGCGATCCCGTAAAAAACACTGAGGGAACATGTTGGCTTTCTCAGCGGTGACCGGGAGCCGATGCAGACGATTCGTTCTAAGGTAAGTATTTCATATGCGGTGCATACTAGCTCATTATGCCTTTGCATTACAGGTTGTTTTTTGTTTTTTTTGCGGGCATACAACCGCTTTTAGATTAAGATCCCTGTTGGGTTTTATTTTTTTATTTTGCTCCCTCTCCTGTCAATGAGATTTCATTTCCTGTCCAAGAGACAAAACGGCTAGTAAAGCTCTTTCCAGTGGGGAAATCTTATTTTACACAGCTGTCATTAGAACAGGTTTCCTCTCCAAGATTTCATCTCACTTCCTTTTACTGTGACAGCTGCAAAATGTTGGATTTCCCCTCACTTCCCATGCGAAGGACAATGGTCGCCAAAACAAATAGAAAGAGGGAATGTCTCCAAATGGAACACAGAGAACAAAAAGTCTCAAGGTCCTCTTCCCCCCTTTACCCTTGTAACCCCACCCCCAGGGGCGGACTGACCATTGAGTCACTCGGGCACTGCCCGAGGGCCCCATGCCACTAGGGGGCCCCATCAGGGATGCCAGGCTCCGTAAAACCAGGGACAGTATGTAAAAATCTATGTTTTTTTTACATCTGTCCCTCATTTGTCCGAAACCGACATGCTTTTGATGTGAAAATCCCGCGATTTTAGCTGCCCCGCCTCTGCACTGCCTCCTGGCGTGGTGGCCATCTGTAAGCCCAGGGGCCCCATAATCTTCTATTGCCCGGGGGCCCCATGAGTTGTCAGTCCGCCCCTGCCCACCCCTACTCTTTTCCATCCCTACTTCCGGTCTTGTCCCAAGATTCAAACTCTTCTGTGCCTTTGGTACTCATCAAGATGACAATGACTTGGCAGTTGAGTCGCCTCAATTAATCTGTCCATACATGGATTAAAATTCAGCCGCATTGAATTTCGATTCATGTGTAAGCAGGTTGATTGTATACAAGTCGATCTACTGATCAACTTCTGTACAACCAGCCTGTCCGATTTTCCCTGCTCAATCAGTGCTGCAAGCTATAGCCAGCATCACTAATCAGTGTATTTCGATTGCAGGGAAATCTTTCCACGATCAGAATACAATAGCCCAGCCAGGAGGATTCCACTGTTCACATCGAATGTGTGGATAGGTAAATCAGACAGGTTGTTTTCTGTTCAACACGCTGGTTTTACAAAAAAATTACTAATCTATGGGCTGCCTAACTTGTTAATATATCACATACTGTATTGTATATGGGTAATATTTGGGAAGTAAAGCTCCTGGCTTCTGATTGGTACAATGCCAGGGCTCTCACTGTTTTTGTATTCAGCTATCATTTTGTAACTTGTAAAATTTCAATAAAAAAATGTATATAAACAGAAAAACATGACAAATGTTCTAAATTTCACCCATTATCCAAAACTAAAAATCTATCCAAAACTAAAATACACTTAAAGGGGTCGTAAAGGTTCGTGTTTTTTCACCTTAAAGTGGAGGTTCACCTGCAAATAACATTTTTTTACCCTTAGATTCCTGCTGATTTTGTCTAGGGGAATCGGCTATTTTTTTTTAAAAATCGAAGCAGTACTTACCGTTGTAGAGAGCGATCTTCTCCGCCGCTTCCGGGTATGGGCTGCGGGACTGGGCGTTCCTATTTTGATTGTCTTCCGACAGGCTTCCGACGGTCGCATCCATCGCATCACGATTTTCCGAAAGTAGCCGAACGTCGGTGCGCAGGCGCAGTATAGAGCCGCACCGACGTTCGGCTTCTTTCGGCTACTCGTGACGCGATGGATGCGACCGTCGGAAGCCTGTCGGAAGACTGTCAATCAAGAAGGAACGCCCAGTCCCGAAGACCCATACCCGGAAGCGGCGGAGAAGATCGCTCTACAACGGTAAGTACTGCTCGGATTTTAAAACAACTAGCCGATTCCCCTAGACAAAATGAGCATCAATCTAAGGGTAAATTTTTTTTTATGGGTGAACTCCCGCTTTAATGCATTTTATGCATTAAGGTGAAAAAATACCTCATTGTCATGAGCCTGCTCACCTGCTGTGCTCTTCCCCTGGTGTCCTCTTCTCCACAGAGTCTGGCCGTTGATTGTATAGATTGATAGCAGCGCAGCCATTGGCTCCCGCTGCTCTCAATCACATCCAATGACGCGGCCACCGGGGGCGAGACCTAGTCAAACACTCGGCGTCTATGGACGCCAACTGTATGTCACATGAGCGCGCCCGCAAGCTAACCCCCTCAGGAAAGAGCTTCCCAGAGGGGGTTAGCTTTAGCGAAGAGGAGCCGAGACAGCCGTCGTGGGACCCCAGAACAGCAGGATCGGGGCCACTCTGTGCAAAACGAACTGCACAGTGGAGGTAAGTATGACATGTTTGTTATTTAAAAAAAAAAAAAATCGAACCTTTACAACCCCTTTAATGTTGGATAGCTCAGATGTCAGGTTGTATTGTGGAAATGTTTACTTTAAATCTATGAATGTACACCTGTTTCTTAGGACCAGTCTGTATTTCCCAAGCCAATCTCTACTTAATTACACTTTATCATACATAAATATACTAGATTATGAGTTGGTATCTTTATCATACTGTCAAAGTGGGGACACAGGCAATTTTCTGCGCATTGTTATTTATATCATATCGGGACACAGGCAATGTTTACTTTAAATCTGCAAATGCACACCTTTTTTTCTAGGAATATTCTGTATTTCTCAAGCCAATCTCTACCTAATGATACTTTATCATACACAAATATACTAGATCATGAGTTGGTATCTTTATTATAGTGTTAAGGTGGGGACACAGGCACAAAAAAGGCACTTGCTTTTTTTCCAGGAGCTTTGTGAACTTTGCAAGTATCCCCACTATGACTTCATACAGCTTGTCTGATACCACAACAAGGTCATAGAAGGCCATGGTCACAGAAGGTCGTGGAACAAGATAACTGTTATCTCCCAATTCAGATCTGTAGCTGACACCTACCTCTTTCACAAGCTCACCCTTTTTACAGAAGCGATAAAGAAAACTTTATTGACATAAGGCCAGGGCTGACCTGCCCCACCTGTCTCCTGACACCAGATTGTTATTTTTTATTTTTTCAATGAAAAACAAGGTTTGCTATGCCTCATGCAACCTCCATGCAAATTGGCAGTAGCCAGAATAGAATTCATGTTTGATGTTTTTGACATTTGTGCCATTTGGTCTACAATTCTAGTTGAAATCTAAAAATGATGCAATCGTCATGGATCAAATGCGCCATGTGACAGAATTCGATTACTTACCGCAGGGAACTTCTTGTTTTGTAAATACTCTGTTATTGCCGGATCAAAGTGCTTGGCATATCCCTCATTGAGACTGTAAATCTTTCCCTTCTTTTTAATTTTCACGTTTTTTTCAACTAAAATGAATTCTCCTAGAGCCTGAAAGAAAATATTATTATAGAAATAAAGTTGTGTGTATAGTCATGGTTTTTGTTCCGTAATCCCTGCATAACTTTAAAAATAATGATGTTGTGTATGCTGCAATCTTAGCACCTGGGCACCTGCGTCTGTATCACAGCAAGCATGACTTGAAACAAACTATGTTCTTATTTACTATAAAAAGTAAGTAGAAACAAGAAACCTTGGCGACCAATCAGACTTCAGCTTCATAGGAAGAAAAGCTAATGAATACTGCTTTCTGCCATCAATGTCCTACGATATGTTAAAAATGTTGCAGGTTCTCTAAACTGTATCTATCTAAGTGAAGTCTATACCAGAATATACACAGTTGCATTTAACCCTTTCTTCAAACGCTAGCGGGGGTTAAAAGCTAGCGACCGAATAGCGCAGCTAAAACGATCGTAAAGCGCCGCTTTACCGATAATACGGCCAGCTGGCAGTGTGAAATAGCTCTTGAGATAATTCAGCTTCACTCCATGCCCATATAAATATAGCCTAGAGAATGTACAGACCCCCCTTCAGCACAGATGGACCCCCCCCTTTAGCACAGACCCCTCCATTCAGCACAGATGGACCCACCTTCAGCACAGACCCCCCATTCTGCACAAACCCTTCCATTCAGCACATATGGACCCCCCTTCAGCACAGACCCCCTCATTCTGCACAGACCGATCCATTCAGCACAGACCCCCTTAAGCACAGATAGACCCCCTTTAAGCACAGACCCCCTTCAGCACAAACCCCCCCTCCCCCATCCCATTCAGTACCTCAGATCAGCCATCAGCGCTGCACAGGCACAGCAGGTTCCCTCCCTCTGTGTACACAAAGCCCATAACCCCAATCGCATTCTGCGATCCACCAATCAAAACCTACTCCAGATACCCAAAGCCAGATACAAGTCCAAAGGAGATCGAAGATTTGCAGTCCAGGGACCTCAGCTGTGGAATGCACTACCAACCACCATCCGACTGGAGTCGGACCACTTGGCCTTCAGGAGAAAGATTAAAACCCATCTCTTCTGAGGTCAAGGGGTTCCTTACTCATGAAATGGATACAGCGCCCAGAGGCGATTCAGTTCGCATGTGTTGCGCTTTACAAGTTTCTCACTCACTCACAAACACTGGAGGAGGAGGCGGCTTCACTCTGCTCGCTGTGCCTGTGTGACATCCCACCCAGGACCGCTCAGACAGCCCGCGGCCGCAAAACCTTCTCGATTTTCCAGGGGGAGGTCAATTGCCCCCCCTTGCCCTATGGAGCGGACGCCCATGATCATAAGACAAACTGTAACCTGCCTATGTTTCTTACTAATAAAAATATTCAACAAGACCTTGTTCCCCCTGAGAATCTCAGGGCCATCCCAACCCAGTCCTTCAAGTATTTTTAGGGATATCAGCTTGGCGGCTCCTTTAAACACAGGGTGGGAATATCCTAAAGTGAGGAGGTTTTGGATAAGGGTCGATCAAATGCTCTACACCAGGGGTGCCCAACCTTTTGAAGGCCGAGGGCCACTTAAGCGACTTAGTAACCAGTTGTGTGCCACAATGAGTGGAGTGGGCAGATGACAGGTCTGTGTCCAGTCTGCATATGCAAAACAGACACAGCCCAATCTACTCTATGGGCCCTCTGATCCAATCAGATGGAAGAGGAGGGATCGCCTTCTGTTTTTTTTTTTTTTTTTTACAGATCGGATTGGAGGTAGGCAGTTGTAAACGGATAAAAGTCTGTTTACATCTGCCGCTCCATAGAGGTGAATAGAGGGTCTGATTGGGTTGGACCAATTGTGTGAAAGGGGCCTAAAGTCGTGTACACACGATCGGATTTCTGATGGAATAAAATCAGATGGAATTTTTAGTCGGAATTCCGATGAAACTGACTTTCATCAGTCTTGCATACACACTATCAAACTAAATTCTGACCGTGCCAAAACGCGGTGACGTAAAACACTATGACGAGCCGGAAAAAAAAAATGAAGTTCAATGCATGGATTTTTCTCCAGTGGAGTTCCACACAGACGATCGGAATTTACTATCATTTTTTTTTCGATGGGGTCCACATATGATCGGTTTCTCCGATGAAAAAAGTCCATCTGACTTTTTTCATCGGAAAAACTGATCGTGTGTGTACACGGCATAAGGCTGCTTTTACACTGATGGTCTGTGATCTTCTCACAATTTGGGTGTAGCGCAGTGTACCTGTGGTTAGCTGCACTTTGCCATAGACGTCTATTATTATCCTGCAGGTGTGGTGCAATGTCTGCAAGGTAGACAGACAGAATAGTGTAATGATTCTGTTAAAAAAAACGAGTAAATACCTATTCAATTCCTTCATCTATATCACCTCCGGCATTCTAGTTTATATTCTCTCATTCACTTCCTGGTTTGCATCGCTCGTTCATGTAAGAACTACATTTCCCAGTATCCATTGCGGCACGCCCAGTAATTCACACCTCCTTGAAGTCTCTAACACGTAGAGAGCGTCCTGCCGCACAGATGTAGTTCCCAGGAGGGGGTGAGCACAATACTGACCACCGCAGTAAAGCCTCCCTTCACGGTGGTCAGTAAAATCAGACAAGCAGGAAGTGAACAGAACAGAGAAAAAATAGAGCAACTTCTGAGCAAAAACAAACAATGAGGAAGTGAAAAGAGAAATGTCTGCAGGTAAAGGATGCTTATTATGAATTTTTTTTTTACCTTTACAACCCCTTTAATGTGCCTTAAACTTACATAACCCTGATTTACGTGAGTTCTAAATTTGCACTGCTTTAGTATAGTCTTTCAATTATTTATTTGTTCATGTCAGTGTATTGACCTTTTTTTCCCTATTTGGAATATTGTGATTACGATGGTTACATTTACCTTTGGACATCCAAGATAATAAATAAATTAAACCTATTCAACAAGAAAAAAAAAGCCTGCAAATTATAAAAGTATCCTAACTGAACTTGTAGGATAGCTATAGACGTGTTAGGAAACGTCATTAGTAAATACGTTCTATTTGCAGTTCTGTTCTAAAATAACAAGCAAGCTTCTATGATTGATAAAAACAGACTTACTTACAGCAATATAAACTGTACAATCATGTTTATGCTTGGCCCAGTCATTCAAGTGATTGTAAACCTTTTTTTCATTTTTTTTTTATATCAAACATGTTATACTTACCTGCTCTGTGTAATAGAATTGCAGAGAGTGGCTCCAATCCTCTTCTTCTTCTTCTTGGTTCACCCCGATGGCACTCCTGGCTCTTCTGCTTTTTATTGTGACACCATTGTGGTACACCTACGGTTTGATACTGAGCCACGCTGCTTCCGTCTATAGACACAGACAGTCTGGCTCGGCCCGCCCACCAATCCCTTATCACAGAGTTTGAATGACAGTAGCAGAAGCCAAAAGCCGATCTGCCCTCGGAGACAAGAGAGAGAGGAGGGAGCCACTGTTCTCTGGCACAGTGTTGGATCAAGATCAGGCTCAGGCAAGTATAAGACCCCTTTCACACTGAGGTGTTTTGCAGGCGCTATAACGCTAAAAATAGCACCTGCAAAGCGCCCTGAAAGAGCCCCTGCTGTCTCTCCAATGTGAAACCCCTGAGGGCTTTCACACCAGAGCGGTGCGCGAGCAGGACTGTAAAAAAAAGTCCTCCTAGCAGCATCTGTGGAGCGGTGAAGGAGCGCTGTGTATACCGTTACTCCACCGCTCCAGCCCATTGAAATCAATGGGCAACATAGCTATACCGCTGGCAAATCGCTGCTGCAGCAGCGCTTTGTGGTGTTTTTAACCCTTTCTTGGGCGCTAGTGGGGGTTAAATACGATGGTAAAGCGCCTCTTTACCACTGACGCCCCAGTGTGAAAGGGGGCGGGGTAAGGGGGATACTGCAGCACAGAAGGGTTTTTACCTTGATGCAGAGAATGCGTTAAGGTAAAAATCCTTAAGCCTTTAGAACCACTTAAATGTGTGAAAACATTTAGAAATACCTAGAGACCACAGAGGCCAAGAAATGTTGTTGTCATACTTACAGGATCCAACATGAAACAATCCACTCCTTGACCAGTAGACAGTGCTACAAGTGTTGCACTTCCATATAGCGCATAGCCTGCTGCTACAATGTCACGTCCAGGTTGTAGGGCATCTTGCTCGCATGGTTCTGTTTCCGTTGTCTATGGTAAAAAGAACTCTGTAAGTGAGCAGTACATACTAATAGTATCTACAAAAACAACATTGGCTGAAAGGCAGATCAATGTAAATAAAATATATACTGGTAACTAGTGATGAGAAAATCGCCATGGGTTTGGTTTGATAAGAGTGTAGCAAATCTTGCTCAAAGTTTACAAACCCTGTGTTAAACTTCTTTGAATTCTATGGGGAAGTGAATGTTGTTTCCAAATTCTGGTCATTTGTAGTATTATTAAGCAAGCAATTGTCAAACAAAAAACATGGGAATCTGAACACTGCCATGAAAGACATGGCACAATTAGGAACAACATTGGGGTGGATTCAGAAAGCAATTGCGTCTGCGTAACCATAGTTACGCAGCGCAATTGCTTAGTTGCGCCGGCGTATCGAGTGCTCCTGATTCAGAGAGCTCGATACGCCGACTGCAGCCTAAGATATGACTGGCATAAGGCTCTTATGCCATCGTATCGTAGGCTGCATTCTTACGCTGGCCGCTAGGTGGCGTTCCCGTAGTGGTCAGCGTATAGTATGCAAATTGCATACTAACGCCGATTCACAACCCTACGCGAGCCCTGCGTACGCAGTTTACGTTGTTTCCGTTCGTCGGGTTCCGCGTAAGGCTGCTCCTGCTATTAGCAGGGGCAGCCAATGCTACGTATACCCGTCGTTCCCGCGTCGCGAATTTAAAATTTAACGTCGTTTGCGTAAGTGAATCGTGAATGGCGCTGGACGCCATTTACGTTCACTTTGAAGCAAATGACGTCCTTGCGACGTCATTTGCCGCAATGCACGTCGGGAAAGTTTCCAGATGGAGCATGCGCACTACGTTCGGCGCGGGAACGCGCCTAATTTAAATGATCCACGCCCCCTATGGGATCATTTAAATTACGCACCCTTACGCCGGGCATTTTTAAGGAGCGCCCGCGCAAATTACGTAGCTACTGCTTCATGAATGAAGCGTAGCGCAGATAATTTGCGTAGGTGCAGGGTAAAACCGGTACGCTGCGCCTCCGTAAGAAGTGCGCAGCGGTACCTGAATCTACCCCATTATCTCTCAATACACAGAATTGTCAGCTTTCCCTATCAGCTCTAACACACACACTAACAATATGGTTGCTGTGAGAACACCCTTTCACAGTGGGCTGGGTCATAAATGCCTTCAATTTATTGGCACTTGGGACCCAGCTGTGCAGAAGAAAAACATGTGCACTGCACGAATCTGAAGGATTTGCTAGTGGATAGACTTGGGTACAACCAGCCTGCCTATACATGGATCGAATCTCGAGCGGTCCCTGCTGAACCGGACGCATTTTCATCTATGCATGGCCAGCTTTAGGCTGCTGCTGGGCTTTACCGCTAACGCACCGGCGGCCCCAGTGAGCAAGGGGTATTAGTATCCTCCTTTGCTACTCCCCTGCCAGCTACTTGAAACGTTATGTTGGGAGGCGAGGGGGACGGGTGGAGATTATGGGCCTGCACAGACAGTAATTAGACACTTCCAGATAAGGAGAGGACCATGATGCGCAAAGAGAGCCGGGAGCTAAGGAATTTACACTTTCTGGAATAGTCTCATTTTATAGCAAGTTCACATTGGGCACATTGCATAGTAATAATCAAAGCAATTAATGGAGATGAAAATCACTACATTTATGCATTTAAAAGAGTTGATTTTGCTGTGCCTTTCATCGCAATTTTCAGGCTAATGACAGGCTCCCTTTTGAAAGAATTGAAAGCCAGGAAAAAACAGACAACTAGTAGGTCAACAATGACAAACTACAAATTTATCTTTGTATAGCTCCTTTGAGTTAACATAGTTGGCCTAGAAAGCCTATTAGGCAGGCCAGGGTGCAAATTTACATCCGTGGTTGCAGGAAAGAAATTTGTACGATTCCCCTATCAACACTGACAGGACTGATAGGGGAATCCCTCCTGTTGAGCCATTGTCTGCTCCCGACTTGGTACATTACTGTTCGAACCTCGAAAATATGCTGAGACTCAAACCATGTATGGTTGGCCTTATTCAGTTTGCGTTGAATTTTATTTTTTCCCTGTTCCCACTTAGGATCCATGGGCCAGATTCACAAATGAGATACAACGGCGTTTCTCCTGATACGCCGTCGTATCTCTGTTTCTATCTAAGCGAATCAGTTACGCATAGATATCCATAAGATCCGACAGGTGTAATTGATTTACACTGTCGGATCTTAGGATGCAGTACCACGGCCGCCGCTGGGGGGAGTTCGCGTCGTAAACCAGCGTCGGGTATGCAAATTAGGAGTTACGGCGGATCCACGACGGTTTTTCGCGTTCGCTACGTCGCCGCTAGTCAAGTTTCCCGTCGCAAAGTTAGTCGTTTTTTTTGGTGCCCTAACTTTATTCAGCAAGTGTATTGCTGTCTAAAGTATGGCCGTCCTTCCTGCGTCTAAATCAAAAATTTAACGTTGTTTGCGTAAGCCGTCCGGGAATACGGAAGTACGCTACGCGCGTCGCTGTTCAAAAAAATTACGTCACGGCGCGCAAAGCACGGCGGGAGTTAGGAAACGGAGCATGCGCAGTAGGTCCGGCGCGGGAGCGCGCCTAATTTAAATGGCACACGCCCATTTGAATTGGCCCGCCTTGCGCCGGAGGCCGCGGGCGTAGTTTTCATCGCAAGTGCTTGGTGAATCAGGCACTTGTGATGAAAAATTGCGGCGGTGTAACCTATCTAGGATAAGTTACGCTGCCGCGATTCTACGTGAATCTGGCCCCATGTGTTTACTGTTTGTACATTTGACCATGGACCATGTCTAAAGGGAAAATGTAGGGGAATTGCCAGTGTAAGCAGTGTGCCTAGCCATGACTGCCAGGACAAAACTGCTTCTTTACTTCCCCATTTGTCATTGAAATACCAGGCCAGCCTGTTTGGTGGGTGTAGAAGCCATTCTAAAGCTTCCTAGAAAGGCAGAGAGCTACCCTGCTACCACAAAATCCAGATTACTTATCTAACTACACTGCAAACAGAACTAAAATACATTTGTATACAGCCACACCTTTCACTGTGGAATTCTAATAGGAAATGATGATGACACTTGTTTTTCAGGTCACACTCACTCTAGTAAATATTTAAACCGGTTATTCCATGACTAAGGACATCATTGCACAAAAATAGACATACTTCCCTAAACCCGAATGCACACATGTATGCATTAAATTAAACAATTGTGGGTTGAGCGAACTCAATGTCCGCTGGCGACCCGCAATCGCCTAGTACAGAGACAGAACGGACATCTGCATTTGTAAACAAGGCAAATCCCTGTTCTGACAGAGATCTACTGTTCCGTAATCAGGAACAGTGATCTCTGTTATGTCCCAGGCAACCCGTCCCCCCTACAATTAGAACACGCTGTGGGAACACACTTTTTATAGCACTTTTATAGCATTTTTATAGCACTGATCAATGTAATAATGTCACTGGTCCCCAAAAAGTGTAATACGGGTCTGATTTGTCCGCTGCAATGTTGCAGTCCCGCTAAAAATTGCAGGCGCCACCATTACTAGTAAAAACAATAAGAATAAATAAAAGTCCCTAAATCTATCCCATAGATGTAAAAACATTTGGGCAAACCAATCAATAAAGCCTATTGTTTTTTTTTTTTTTATACCAAAATAAAATGTAGAAGAATATATATTGGCCTAAACCGATGAATATGTTTTTTTTGGATATGTATTATAGCAGAAAGTAAACAAAATAGTTTGGGGCGATAAAACTGACACCAACAATGGGGCAATGTTCCTCCCATTGATACCAAAAATGGGGCATTATTTACTCCCATTGATGCTGGGCATTTCTTACTCTCCCCTTAAAGTTTGAATGACAGTAAACTGGCCCTTTGTTTTATGTTGCAGCAAAAAAGCTCACATGACAGCAGTGGTGTGGTGTGACCAGGGCACATAGAAAACAATGGTGTTCTTTCAGTCCTCGCAGAGACATACATAATAAATAAGCATGTCTCTGCATGCTGTGTGAACAAGACCAAAATATTCTATGCAAGTTAAATCTGCACGGTTTTCCCATCTGTTTGTCTGCACTAATGGCATGAACAAGGCCTCGCTGCTAGAAATATATTTGAAAAATCTTTTCATCCCGCCCTTCGAATTTTCTCATCGAATGACTCCACTAACCAGTTATACACATAATTAGAATTTCGGACAAATGTTTTTTTTTTTTGCATGCTAGTTTCATATTGAAAACCATAGGTTACTAAAGTTACGAAAATTCTCATAAGACAGAATACAGCTTCGAAAGTGATGTAATGTATTGTATTGTATTCTTTCGTTTCAGAGTATGCGCGGTCTTGGTCACACCATTTTTTTCATACAAATACTATATCAGACCTCAAATTTTGCACTCGCATACTTGCATTTTGCGAGTGAAAAACGAGGTCTGGCGAGGAGCTGGGCTGCCTGGGAGTGGGAGGGGGGGCAAGCACTGCGGCGGACGGGGTTAGGAGCTGTTCTCCCAGCGGTCCTCCCGATGGCAGAGAACACGGAGGAAGAGGAGAGCCACGGATCGCAGAGCGGTATAGCCCGCTGTTAGAACTTACAGTTCCTCTGCTCTGCTCGTTCACACAGCCCTGCCTCCTCCTGACCCTGCACCTGTGATAGACAGAATGCGGGTCCAATGCTGTGATGTGTTGTTTATCACAGGTGTGGAGTCAGGAGGAGGCGGGGCTGTGTGAACGAGCAGAGCGGAGGAACTGTAAGATCTAACAGCGGGCTATACCGCTCTGCGATCCGCGGCTCTCCTCTTCATTCTCCCATGAACTGGCCACCGGGGGGCGCACAATGACTCTGCAATCACGGGGGGCCACACAATGACTCTGCAATCGCGGGGGGGACGCACAATGACTCTGCAATCGCGGGGGGATGCACAATGACTCTGCAATCGCGGGGGGCCGCACAATGACTCTGCAATTGCGGGGGGGGGCCCGCACACTGACTTTGAAATCTGGGGGGGTCGCACAATGACTCTGCAATCGCGGGGGGGGGCGCACAATGACTCTGCAATCTGGTGGGGGGCCGCACAATGACTCTGCAATCTGGGGGGGCCGCACAATAACTCTGCAATAGCGGGGGGCCGCACAATGACTCTGCAATCGGGGGGCACAGTGAGGCTGCAATGTGGGGCACAGTGAGGCTGCAATGTGGAAGGGAACTGATAAAATTGTTGTTAATATTTATTTCTGTAACTTAATTCTGCATAAAACCTTTAAGTGTCATTTCATGAGATTATTTATGAGGGTGTGATTAGCGGCAGAATTGGGGGCGGAGAAGGGTAGGGGTTGGGTGGGGCAACTGGTGGCGAGTAACCCTTGAGGCCTGGCTAGTGGCTCAAGACTTGAAATTTTGAGCCCTGCTATATTAAGTACGGATGTTTCTGCATAAGCTGTTGTGATCGGCTCTAAAAAGCTGTGTATTAATTATTAGATTTTCGGACAATCGCTCTGAATGAGTTTTGTTTTTTTACGGCAGATATTCTCATTGTTTTTACGGGCCTTTCGACGATTTAACAAGAATTCTTACGATTACAATTTTGAAAGAGAGTCTGTGACCAGCTAAATACACACACTGGGAAGGGGGTAGGGTTACCCAAATTCTAAACAAGGTTTTGTTTTCACTCACATTGAGCTGGTGACATCATGAAAATACTTTATGTTTATTTAGCAAGGTATGGAGCAATGTGCACAGTACAGGGACCCTTAACAACCAGCCAGCAATAATTTTTTATCATTCTGACTTCTCCAAATTGATTAAGTTTGTTATCTTCCTATCATTGTTAGCCTTTGTACTGCCCTAAATGTAAGCCTCCTTGTCTCTACACAGAATTCAGTAAGAAAAAAAAACAAAAAACAGCAAGAGTAGCAGCTGCCCCAAAGAGTACGCCTCCCTCTCATATTGCCCAGAACACAGGAGCACTGGCTTTAGCATGGTGTAACTTGTGTGTCACATTGCAGTTAAACCTGCCTTCACAAAAACAACAGAACATGTACAGTTCTGTGGAGTTTTTTCATTGTATTTCACCTGCTTGGGTACTGTGTACAAATAATGGCGGCAATATATCTAAAGGCCCAGCCTTAAAGATGAAAGGTTCCATTGTACGTAATTTTGAAAACACATAATTACTAGGATATTCATTATGACCAGAACAGTATGTTATTTTCCTTCTAATGAACAATAGATTCAGTGAAGGCACGCTTTCCTTCTCTTGGCCAAGGGCTGTTTTGCAGTTTTTCTCAGAAACATGACCGGTGTGTTGCACAGCATCCACAGAAAATGCTATAGATGTTTCCACTTCATAATCCTCATCGTCACCTGCTGGATGCACTGAATATCCATGTTTCTCCCCCATAAAAAATTGCCAAAAAATGTTTTCTGTGTTCCCTTACTTTATTGTTTGTTTTTTTGGCCGCCCTACACGCTGACTGCCATTTTCGCCTAGGTGACAATGACGCTGTCATGGACTTTGGGCTGCAGGAGAACCATTGCCTAGAGAACTCTGTTTTTAATGTGTTCTGAAGTTATCACAGATCACAGGTGAGGATGGTTACCTTTAATAGCCATTAAAATCCCTTTGCCCTGGTTCACACTGGGCTGCGGGAGTGAAGCCGTGCGAGTTCAGCTGAACTCGCACGGCTTCACTCCCGCTGGCAGTCCCGATTTCGGCTGCGATTTAAGATACATCTGTGCAGGTTTCTGCACAGATGTCTATGTAAATCGCGGCCCGAAATCGCAAAAAGTAGTACAGGAACTACTTTTTGAAATCGGTGCAGCGCCGCACCGATTAGGACAGTGTCATTGCCGACAATTGCCGGCAAATGCCGCCGATTTGAGATGTGATTTCACATGTGAAATCGCATCTCAAATCGAAGCAAATCGTACCCAGTGTGAACCTGGGCTTTGTGTCAACTTGTGTGCATGTTATCAGGCCGAAATCACCAGGGTATGTAAACTTTTGATCGAGTCATTTGGGTAGTTTCTGTTGCCATTATTTAAAAGGAGTAAACACAGTTGATTGATAATAAATTGCCAAACCATGAGTGAAATAAATATATATATATATATATATATATATACTGTATATTGTGTAGAGCAGGGGTGCCCAACCTTTTGAAAAGTGAGGGCCACTTAAGCGACTTGGTAACCGGTCGCAGGCCACAATGAGCGGAGCGGGCGGATTGCAGGTCTATGTCTACTCTGTATATGCAGAGCGGACACATATACAGCCCACTATACTCTATACTTTTTTTCTGGTTTGGATTGAAGGTAGGACACAAGTCGGTTTACATCTGCCACTCCTTAGAGGTGAATGGAGGGTCCAATTGGGTCAGACTGACCATGTGAAAGGGGCCGAAGGCTGCTTTCACACAGATGCCCTGCAGTTTACCCGCACCGCTGGTGCAACCCAGTGTACCTTTGGCTTTCCTGCACTTTGCAAAAGACTTCTATTATATTCTGCAGGTTTGGTGCACTTTCAGAAAGCTCACCAAAGTTGCAGGTAATAACAGAAGTCTATGGCTCAGTGCAGGTAACCCCCAGGTGCGCTGCTCTGAACCTGCAGATCAATTTGAAAGAAGCCCAGTAACCACGGGAGAACAGATATGCACATAAATACACTGTCATTTTAGTAATAAAACTGACATTTAATAACAGTATTCTATTCCATCCCAGTGCAAGAGACCACGGGCCACATCAGAAGGCTCCGCGGGCCACATCAGAGGGCTCCGCGGGCCACATCAGAGGGCTCCGCGGGCCACATCAGAAGGCTCCACGGGCCACATCAGAAGGCTTCGCGGGCCACATCAGAGGGCTCCGTGGGCCACATCAGAAGGCTCCACGGGCCACATCAGAAGGCTTCGCGGGCCACATCAGAGGGCTCCGTGGGCCACTGGTTGGGCACCCCTGGTGTAGAGGGACTTTAACTTTTTTATATATCATTATTGCTTTGTCAAGTGCAGGGTACTGAGGAGAAACGTCTCCTTTCTTAAATGCCCGTGTACTCAGAAGCGGTAGTACGCCAATATTTAATAAACGGACACCTCTGTGTTTCACTGGTTTTCTGTAACTGTAATCTCGTGAGACATGGCGAGATTACTGTAACAGGAGACGTTCTCCACAGTTCAAATCATTTGTAGATCACTTCACTCCTCAAATAAAAATGTTCTGAAATGCACTGGATGGCACTGCATGTCACTGCACAGCAGAACAATGCGTCACACTGCTGTGCAGTGACATGAACAAAGTTTTACTGTGGGACACTTTAAATAAAGTTTAAATAAGAAAAAAGCAAGTAATGCAATACATTAAAATGATTATTGCAGATGTCATGGCCCTGGGCCTCGCGAAAACTGTTTCATTTTGGTCACTTAGTAGACCCCAGGTCCCGCACCCTGCACTCCTTTACTGAGCTCCAAGCCAAACATGACATCCCACGACAAGCATTTCTCAGCTACTTGCAGATTCGTCACTACGCCCACACAATAGCCCCCCGGCTCCTGTTCTCAAAGCCAACCCCATTTGAGCGTATCATACTCGAGGGCTCAGCCCGAAGGGGCCTCATAACAGACATATACCGAATCCTAAACGAATACCCCTTACAAACTAAAGGCAAACACGCCTATATGCTCCGATGGGAGAGGGAGCTGGGGGGGGTGCTCTCAGAGGATGAGTGAGGGGCGGTCTGGAGGCTGGCGGCCAAGAGCTCGATTTGCACCCTTTATAGGGAAAACACGTATAAAGTACTGTTCTTTTGGTACCTGACCCCGGACGTCCTCCACAGGATTTATCCTTCCACCTCTGACCGATGCTGGCGCTGCAATCAGGCCAAGGGCACACTGTTCCATATTTACTGGACCTGCCCCTTGATCGTCCCGTTCTGGACTAGGATACAGGAGCTCCTGACCCGCCTCCTGGAGGCGCCCATACCCCTCTCCCCGAAGCTATTCCTACTGGGCCTATCCCAACCCCGCATAGCTAAACCCTACAAGAAACTGCTGAGACACATAACCACAGCTGCGAGGTGCCTGATAGCACTTCATTGGAAGAAACCAATGCCCCCATCCCAAGAAGCCCTTTATGCTAGGGTCAAGGATGTAGAGCTTATGGAAAAGATGACAGCTAGGATCAGGGATAGGTTGGAGGACCATGACCTGGTCTGGGAGAGGTGGCATGTGGAGGAGGACCCGCCGTGAGCTGACGACTGGTCACCAAGGTACATGACCTCCCCCGATATTCCTGCCTGCCCCCCCCCCCTCTCTGTCCCCTCCCCTCTTATCCTTTTTTTTCCCTTTTTTTTCCTCTTTCCCCCACCTTTCCTTCTTTCTAATTTCCTCCTCCTTACCCTATCCCCTCCTTCCTCTTCCCCTCTTCTTTGATCTCTAGTTGTTTTACATGTTACTGAACGTATAACCAAGTATGAAGCCGGTGTGTAAGTACATTCAGCTGGAATTCTGAACCACCTCTTTTCTATTACACCTGAAATATTTTGTATTTGATCTTTTATAAAAATAAAAAAAACTGTTATTTGGAAAAAAAAAAATGATTATTGCACCAATTCCTACTGCAGCTGGCACTGACAATATCCGCTATGGTAAAACTCTGTGTTTTTCTATTTCCGCTAGTGTGAACGTAGCCTTAATTTTGTAGTGTATTGTTGGTGTGTGTAATTACTAGATATGATTGGTGTGCCTGGCAGTATTTTTTTCTGTTTTTCGAAGGCAAAATTAAAGCAGCAGTGTATGTCTGTTTCTGGTAGTTTTCAGTCACAAGTGAGGTCTCATTCTACAGTCCACTAGAATGTATAGAGCGCAACACTGAGCGTAACATAAAACACATAGACTTACCTTTCGATAAATAGCAAATATTGTGCCAATTGAGGCTAAGCAATCAATGTTGGATGAACCATCAAGGGGATCGAAGCAAACAATGTATTTCCCCTGTAAGAAGCAACAGTTCAAAAGATAAAATTTCAGACAGAAGCAATGTTGTACATAAATGATATATAAACACATTGTCATAGTCCTCTGTATTTTAGAGTAAGGCCTCATTTACACTGGCACAGAAAGCTATATATCATGAAAAACTAGCATATCTCAGCCACCTGTACAACCAATGACAGGCTGCACCTGCACGTTGGTAACCACACATACGTGTGTTTACTTGCGTACACGGACAGATGTGTGCATTTTGCATTCAGGGCTGCTCCGGGAAGCCCATTAAAGTCTATTAGGAAATTAAGCCACTTGTCCTAATGTAAAAGGTGTGCAGATGTGGGTGAGCGCCCCTAAAGGTAAACTTCTGCATTCGGGGCCGCTCATCGGCACCTGCACGTTTGGCACATTAGGACAAGTGTATCTGTCTATATAGCCGCATGTCCTAATAGACTTCAATGGGCTGCCTGCATGCAGCACCTGGTACAAAAAAGACGTCACACAACAAAACGGACGTAGAGCAGGGCCAGGACGCTAAGGATATTGCAATTGCCAGTTCACCCTTGCAGCCATGGCAGGTCTGGAGGCGAACGGCTATACACAACTGAAAGTGTTACTCCCTAGTGTCGGGCAGGCACTCTCCAAATGTGAGTGGAATGAAAAATTTTTTTTTTTAAAAGCCTGTGAGATATTTTTTATGCTATGGAGGCCTCCTTTTTTCTTTGTCTTTCCCATGATATGCTGTAATCATTGAGAGAAAAACTGTGATTGATGAGCATTTGTGGAGAGTGCGTTCCTCCAGTTGATATATCCAATTTATTTATCTGGTGAGTCTAATTGAGAAAGAGCAGGAGGAAGGATTCACATATTGGTGAAGTTTGCTTTTTGTGTTTTTTTTTAAATGATAATCACATATAGAAAGACTGTTTATTCATTTGGCATACTTTGTAATTTTTGTTTATTTTTTCAATATTGATATTTGTCATTGCATTTTTTGATTTTTTTCTGCACCTTATCTCAGCAACTTTATAGTACGTTGCATATAGTTTGCATTATGCACCAGTACTTTATAGACATTGCATATTGAATTGGTTTAACGTATAGTACAGTTGAACCTTGGATTACGAGCATAATCCATTCCAGGAGTATGCTCATAATCCAAAGTACTCGCATATCAAAGTAAGTTTTCCCATTGAAGTCAATGAAAACGAATATAATTAGTTCTGCATCGATTTCAATGGGATGCAATACCGAATGCTGCCAGAGGTGGGGGGGCGCCAGAGAGCGCCAAAAACTGCTGAAAAGGCCCGAGGACACTTCGGCTCATTTCCTGCGCCCCCGTACCTCAGGCCAAATGAGGTACTGCTGGTCAATGTTTGGCTTTTCTCGCCTCCTGCGCCCCCGTACCTCAGGCCAAATGAGGTACTACAGGCCTATTTTCGGGTCTGCTCGGGTTCTGCGCCCCCATACCTCAGGCCAAATGAGGTTCTGAAGGCCTATTTAGCTTGAATTCTGCTCATCTTATGAGTCAACACTCACAAACCGAGTCAGAATTTTAAACAAAAGTTGCTCGCAAATCAAAACGCTCTCAAACCAAGTTACTCTTAAAACGAGGTTCGACCTTAAGCCAACCTCAATGCTCTGTCTAATTGGGCGACTAAGTGGCAGATGAGGTTTAATGTAGATAAATGTAAAGTTATGCACTTGGGGGCTAAGAATATGCATGCATCATACATACTAGGGGGAGTACAACTGGGGGGATCTGTAGTGGAGAAGGATCTGGGGGTTTTAGTTGATCATAAGCTCAATAATGGCATGCAATGCCAAGCTGCGGTTTCCAAAGCGAGCAAAGTCCTTTCTTGTATTAAGAGAGGTATGGACTCCAGAGACAGAGATATAATTTTGCCCCTGTACAAATCATTAGTAAGACCTCATCTGGAATATGCAGTTCAGTTTTGGGCACCAGTTCTCAAAAAGGACATCGGAGAACTGGAGAAAGTGCAGAGAAGGGCAACCAAACTGATATGAGGCATGGAGGAGCTCAGCTATGAGGAAAGATTAGAGGAACTGAATTTATTCACTCTTGAGAAGAGGAGAATAAGGGGGGATATGATCAACATGTAAAAATATATAAGAGGTCCATACAGTGAACTTGGTGTTGAGTTATTCACTTTACGGTCATCACTGAGGACAAGGGGGCACTCTTTACGTCTAGAGGAAAAGAGATTTCACCTCCAAATACGGAAAGGTTTTTTCACAGTAAGAGCTGTGAAAATGTGGAACAGACTCCCTCCAGAGGTGGTTCTGGCCAGCTCAGTAGATTGCTTTAAGAAAGGCCTGGATTCTTTCCTAAATGTACAGAATATAACTGAGTACTAAGATCTGTAGGTAAAGTTGATCCAGGGTAAATCCGATTGCCTCTCGGGGGATCAGGAAGGAATTTTTTCCCCTGCTGTAGCAAATTGGATCATGCTCTGCTGGGGTTTTTTGCCTTCCTCTGGATCAACTGTGGGTATGGAGTTGGGTGTATAGGATTTTACTGTGTTTTTTATTTTGTTTTTTTGTTTTTTGTGGTTGAACTGGATGGACTTGTGTCTTTTTTCAACCTGACTAACTATGTAACTATGTAACTATGTAACTGTGTATATATATATATATATATATATATATATATATATATATATACACATGTAAATGTTGCATAATTGGTTTAAACATACATACACATGTTATAATTTGTAGTATTCACTATTTTAGATTGTAAAGTTTTTTTGTGTGGGGATTAGCGCTATTCTTATCACTTTACACACTTCGCTGTTACTACTTACAAAAAAATAATGGCCTTGTCACGCTATACAGGCAACTTTTGTCCCACTTGCCCTTCCCTATTATATTGTAAGCTCTCAGAAACAGGGCCCTTGTATTGAATTATATTATATTGTAATCTCTTCTGAGCAGGGCCCTCGTATTCCTCTTGTATTTTATTGTATTGTACCTGTATTGTTTTCCTTTTATATTGTAAAGCGCTGCGTAAACTGTTGACGCTATATAAATTCTGTATAATAATATTGTAACTGTACTGTCTCCCTTTATAATGTAAAGCGCTGTGCAAACCACTGGCACTACACAACTCCTGTATTATTATAATACATAAAAAACAAAACATTTGAAAATAATTTGAAATAAAATAAATGTATATATTCAAGCCAGATTTATTTCATTACCATTAAAGCAAATAATGTGCATTAGTGTTTTTACCTGTGTGATATGTAAATAATGAAAATGCAGCTACTACACAAATACCATATTGTTTGCTCTTATCTCCTAAATTCCCTTTATTTCCTCAATGATCCACCAGTGAAGCCCCAGGAAAAATGCATTGTATCTGGGCACTGGGCACACACTCCTGCCCCCACAATTCACTGCTTGCTGCCAGAACAACAAAGAGCAAGGCCCAAGCAATGTCATATGGAAAGCAAGGGGTGTCCTTTGAATCATCAAAGTCGGTATTTGCATAGGAAATGTTAATTTGAATTCTGCATATAAATGTTCACTTTAAAATGCACAAGACTACCCTAGATGATAGAAAAAAGTAGTTTTACATCTCTAGTGGTGTACACACTTAAAGCAAATATTAGAGGAAATTATAGTTTTCAGATTACATTAGGCTTCATTCACATGGCTTTACATAAGGATAGGGAGTCCTTTCAGCCATGTGACTTATTTTGAAATTTCACTGGACTCAGTAACTTTTTTTTAAACCATGAATCCTCATCCTATGTAAACTCAGCCTATTACCTGCTAAAGCAATGGCGCCACCTTCTGGTTTTGTTCAGTAAAATGTATTGGCAAAACATGAATATGTAATTAATTATTCCCCAGAAGTGAAGTTTCAGATTTAACAACTGGAGCCATTATTATTATTATTATTATACACGATTTATATAGCGCCAACAGTTTACGCAGCGCTTTATAATGTTAATGGGGGACAGCACAATTACAGTACAGTTCAAACCAGAAGGTACAGGATGGCCCTCCTCGTAGAGCTTACATTATAAAGGGAGGAGGTGGTGGTACAAAAGGTAATAGCTACAGAGAATGATTTAATTGGGGCAGCTCTGGGACAATTGTTAGGTGGGTGTGGGATAGGCTTCCCTGAAAAAAATAAGTTTTCAGGGATCTCCTAAAGGTGGAGAGGTTAGGGGCTGATCAGACATAGCAGGACAGGGAGTTCCAGAGGATGGGAGAGGCTCGGGAGAAGTCCTGAAGGTGAGCATGGGAGGAGGTAACAAGTGAGCTAGAGAGCAGGAGGTCCTGGGAGAAGTGGAGGGGACGATTTGGGCGATATTTGCAGATGAGGTTGGTGATGTAGCTGGGGGCGATGTTGTGAATGGCCTTGTATATTGTGGTTAGCATTTTGAATTTTACACGGTGGGTAGGGGAAGCCAGTGAAGGGATTGGCAGAGAGGAGAAGCAGTCACGGAGCCATTAAAAAATAACCTTCAAGGCTCTGCCCATTCTGGTTACATCAGGAACAAGACCCTTGTTTGGATTTATGCTTCCCAAAAGTGAAAATAATCAATTATCTCTGTATCTGTAGGTATTATGGAGAAACGAATCTTCAAAGTTTACAGAGGCACCAAAATCTTATTTTATTTGTTTTCTATTACAGAATCTCCTGATGTAAACAAACAGCAAGTGCTTGTAAATTGTTACAAACTGACAGAAGCTAGATTTTAGTTTTGATGTGGACTTTGAGAATGAATTCATTAATTTCATATTACAAGCATCTAGAGAGGACAAGGACAACTTGTTTTAAAGCTCTTTTGTTGATTTATAAGTATATGTGAATACTTTAATGGCCATAGTTTTGGGCAGAGGTGGACTTTTAAAAAACTATTTTCATATGTATATACAGATATACAGTATATATAATATACAGCGGCTTTATATTTAATTAATGAAATACAAAATCCTCTTATTAATAAGGGAAAATCTACTACCTTTTATACTGTAATAGCATTAGTATTCACTATTTTGTGAACTGTCAGTGTGGTTTTGTGGTTTTCTGACAAAAATGGCATCTAAAAACTGATAGTGAATGCAGAGTTGTAAAAAAAATTTTTTATGACTTAAACATTATTAAAGACCCTTACATATATAGTTACATAGTTACATAGTAGGTGAGGTTGCAAAAAGACACAAGTCCATCAAGTACAACCTATGTGTGTGATTATATGTCAGTATTACATTGTATATCCCTGTATGTTGTGGTGGTTCAGGTGCTTCTATAATAGTTTTTTTTAACTATCGATGCTCCATGCTGAAACAACCACCTGTGGAGAAGAATTCCACATCCTTATCGCTCTTACAGTAAAGAAGTTTAAGGTTAAACCGCTTCTCATCTAATTTTAGTGAATGGCCACATGTCTTTTTAAATCCCCTTTCGCGGAAAAGATTTATCCCTATTGTGGGGTCACCAGTACGGTATTTGTACATTGAAATCATATCACCTCTCAAGCGTCTCTTCTCCAGAGAGAATAAGTTCAGTGCTCGCAACCTTTCTTCATAACTAAGGACCTCCAGTCCCTTTATTTGCTTTGTTGCCCTTCTCTGGACTCTCTCCAGTTGCAGCACATCCTTCCTGAGGACTGGTGCCCAGAACTGAACAGCATACTCCAGGTGCAGCCGGACCAGAGTCTTGTAGAGTGGGACAATTATCGCTTTATCTCTGGAGTTAATACCCTTTTTAATGCAATCCCCTTACAACCCAATGTTACCTCACAACACGGCCCCTGCAAGTATAGATTGGATAGTTCTGATTAAATAGGTCAAAGAAATGAAGGCTTTTTAACTAGCCTTGCAGGACAAATGTCATTTTTGCATGTGTGCGCTATAATCTGTTTTGTAGTTTATATTGTGAGCAATGACTATCCAGTGACTGTCTGCATTCTACAGACTTAGGGCCAGATTCTCGTAGATCGGCGTATCTTTGTTCCGGCGTAGCGTATCCTATTTACGCTATGCCTCCGCAACTTAGACGGGCAGTTGCTGTATTCTCAAAGCACTTGCTCCGTAAGTTGCGGCGGCGTAGCGTAAATAGGCCGGCGTAAGCCCGCCTAATTCAAATGTGGAACAGGGGGGCGTGTTTTATGTAAATGTTATGTGACCCGACGTGATTGACGTTTTTCACGAACGGCGCATGCGCCGTCTGTGGAATATCCCAGTGTGCATTGCTCCAAAGTACGCCGCAAGGACGTATTGGTTTCGACGTGAACGTAAATGACGTCCAGCCCCATTCATGGACGACTTACGCAAACAACGTAAAATATTCAAAATTCGACGCGGGAACGACGTCCATACTGGTACGCCGCATGTACGCCACCATATAGCAGGGGTAACTTTACGCCGGGAAATGCCTAACATAAACGGCGTATCTGTACTGCGTCGGCCGGGCGTACGTTCGTGAATTCGCGTATCTAGCTGATTTACATATTTCTAGGCTTAAATCAGCGTACACGCCCCTAGCGGCCAGCGTAAATATGCAGTTAAGATCCGACGGCGTAAGAGACTTACGCCGGTCGGATCTAATAGAAAGCTACGCGTAACTGATTCTATGAATCAGGTGCATAGATACGACCACGCAACTCAGAGTTACGACGGCGTATCCGGAGATACGCCATCGTAACTCCGTTGTGAATCCGGGCCTTAATGTGCATATAGCCAAAACCTTTTCTATTCGTTTTGGATAGAATGGGGAAACGTTAGATCCCCTGTTAGATTTTACTGCTGTCTGGGACTCCGTTAGACCCTTTTCACATTGAGGGCATTTTGCAGGCACTATAGCGTTAAAAATAGCGTCTGCAATCCACCCTTAAACTGCTGCTTTATTCACTCCAGTGCGAAAGCCCGAGGGTTTTCACACTGGAGCGGTGCGCTGGCAGGCCGTCCGAAAAAGTCCTGCCAGCAGCTTCTTTGGAGCGCATTAGCAGCGGTGAACTCATCGCTGTTAATACGCTACTGCCCATTGAAATTAATGGGCAGTGCCACGGTACAAACCATGATAGGAGTTCTAATTCTTCTATGCTAGCGAAAACAACAATTCAGAAGGGTCGACTACAGATACTTTTAAAATTTGATCTACCAATACATTTTATTGTGTTGATTGTATTGCCCTTCCCCAGCCCACAAAGAATAGCTTAGAACAGCTGCATCACATTGAAGACCGGAAATTGAGCGTGAAAAAATGCCATTTCATATGGAAATGATGCCTTCCTGTTGTGGAAGAGACACAAGGGGATCTGCTACCAAAAGCTTGTGGCTACAACATGAACTGCTGTTGTTTCTGATGAGTGAATGGTTCAGCTAGCAGTTACAAGCCTTTGGATTGGATATGCAGGCCTGTTATAGGTGTAAATATTCCTTATAAGAGGTAAGTGGCTACCTCAGGAGCCAATGTCTAAACTTGGCTCTGGCTACTACAACCAGTTCCTGTGACTCAGTTAAATAGGACTCCAATCTTGCCATGCAATAAGCACAGGGCCCTTCTGTTCCTCTGAGTCAAAGCAGGTGTTAACCTATGGTTCTAGGTGTGGTTTTCACATTGTTTAAAAGCCTGGGAGCATGTTGCACCAATATATTAAAAATGTATTGCTCAGTAACGTGATTGTAATTAAAGGGAATCTGCCTTGAAAGAAAACTCCTGTCCAAGAAACGTTAATGTTCTATTGGCATTGGCAATGATCTGACTATCAGACCGCATATAAGATCAAGGGTGGTGATGACATTTCAGTGACAAAAAATACGTCACACAGGCATGGCCTGGAATTCAGAAAATGGCAGCTCCCTGTGAGGATGCTGGTAATCAAGCTAGCGTGTTTTCCTAGAAAAAATTCCTGTCAGGAAACCTGTCATGAGAGCACTATGTAGGCTTTCATTCTGACCTCTCATTGATTGTTAGTTGCTTGTCTGTTATGCTAATGCTTTGGCTTCAGTATTTGGTGAGTAACCAACCGATCCATACAGAGCGCAGAAATAAGGGATTTGAGACATTTCTTTGAATTTTAATCTGAATGCTTGTTTTTTTACAGTGACTCCAAAATGTAGAAGCCAGGTACAACCAAAAAAAGCAGCATTTTCAGAAGGCCAGTAATGGCGACCCCAATGAGCATGTATTCAAAATTATATTCAGGCTTTATTTGTGATAATTATATACTGTAGTGTATGGTGTGCTGGAAAATCGTTTGAGGCTGGATTCACACCATTGTGAATTGGATGCTGGTTCACGCATCCAATTCGCAATTAACCGGCTCTCTATGGAGCTGGTTCACATATCTGAACTGTGGCTCCAGTGCGAATTTGCACAGGAGCCCTGTGCATCTCTTGGTCCATTTCAGGACCAAATTCAGCCCCGGACCGGACCCTTGCTGGGAGCCGCATGCGGCGATGGTGTGAACCCAGCCTAAATGTTCTATTTTCTATGCTTGGTTTTTAGCAAAAGTATGTCGGGAGTCTAAAGTCTAGTACAGACAGACCAAATGTCAGGCCTCATTGGCCGGGTTCAATAAAAATTGTCCGAAATTCGGCCCATGTTCTTCCAGCTTCTGTCAGATGAGCATGCTGGAAAACCAGCACCCAACTGGCTCCCGATCAGCGCTCTCAGCCAATGGCAGAGAGCACTAAACGGAGTGTTCTGGTGGGGGGGGGCATGCCTTTGTCAGAACACAATAGCTCAGCAGGGGAGATATCTGTACTGACCGAAATTGTTAGTACATCGCCCCCCGACCAAAGCTGATAGATTTTTATCGTTCAACCCTCTAGGTTAAATAAAAAAAACTAGTGGTGTGTTCCCGGCTATAGTCTGCATTAACACACAATAATCTCCTCCAGTCGGCCTATCAGACTCAGCCATTTAGGTTAATGGGGCCATACTGCAACCACAAGCCTAATGATTGGCTTATGGTTACAGCACATTAGTACCATTCTAAGCTGCCATTCGGCAAACGAGAAAAAAAAGGCTTTCATGAGGCGGCAGGATCACTAGTGATGGGCTAGTGTGAAATGGGCATCTTTCTTTGCAACCTCTGTTGCGATGTTGTGATACATTAACATACCTCCCAAATTTTGGAGGTGAGAACGAGGAACAGCTATTAGCAAAAGTATGTAGGCATAGGACACACACCCCTGCTACACCCCCATAAAGGAGAATTCTACAAACAAATGATTGGTTAAACCCACAAGTACCTTTTTTTACCACTACTATTCCTTTATACTGGCTTTTGAAATTTAGCACTTCAAAAATTGGAATTAAAGGTTTAGCACTGTTGAACACTATTTGATAGATAAGTAGTGCCTTTTATTTACAACTATATAGCTCAGACCAAAATGAGGGACAAATGAGGAGGAAATAGGAATAGAGGAACTTTGTTCCAAATTAGGGACAGTACCTCAAAATCAGGGACAATGGGAGCTATGAATTAATGCTAACCTCTCCGGTATTCTGTACCATCTAGAAAGCGGCTTGTAACATGTCAACTGTATCTTTGTGTTTATAGATGACGAATGAGTGAGTTTAGTGATCTTACACTTTTGGCTATGGGTATGGCGATTTCAATTCCCCTTTTCCTCATGGGAAGAGCGTCAGGAATAGACAGTTTCAAGTTCCCCCTGGGAGCCCGTGGCTTTCAGGGAGATCTTCTGGTACTCACGTGGCTTAGGAGAGGAATCAGGGCCGATCCTAGGCAGGGTGCATATGGTGCTTTGCACCCAGGCGCCTGCAGAGGTGGGGGCGCCCGAAAAGCCAGAGTTCTCCCCTCCTTCTGGCTGTCCTCGGGGGAGGGAACGCTCCTCTTCCTGACATGAAGGGTTCTAGTTTTCAGTGGCTGCTGAGTGCTGATGTGCAGGAATGACCTCCTCACACTGGGAGTCTGGGATCCCGCACTGTCTCTACCAACTCCAGTTGGAATGCCTCCCCCTCCCATCTCTATCTCGGGCTGCAAAGAGAACTAGGTGAGTCACAGTGTTCAGTGTGCTGGAGGATGCCATCCCCAGCATCCCTTTACACGTGCCCTGGGCGGCTGCCCCTGCTCTAGATGTTTTATGGCATGATAGAATGCATAGGATACACAGCCCCTGTCCCGTTCTGTGCCTCAGTAGTCCATCTACAGATGTGATGTATAATGAGATGTACTAAGAGCCCTTTCACACTGACAGTGCAGGGGCGTCGGGGGCAAAGCGCCGCTAGTTTTAGCACAGCTTTACTGTAGTTTTAGAGGTACTTTTAACCCCCACTAGCGGCCAACTAAAGGGTTCAAAGCGCCACTGCCAAGGTGCTTTGCAGGCACCATTGATTTTAATGGGCAGGGGCGCTTTAGGAGCGGTGTATACACACACTAAAGCGCCTCAAAGAAGCTACTTGCAGGAAATTTTTGGACGTCCTGCAAACGCAGCGCTCCAGTGTGAAAGCACTCGGCCTCTCACGCCGGGATTGCAGATGAGGCTTTCAGTGTGAAAGGGGTCTAATGGACCATCTCCTGTACTATTGCCTGCAGTCTCTGAGCATCTCCTGTACTATTGTATGCAGTCTCTGACCATCTCCTGTACTATGTCTGCAGTCTCTGACCATCTCCTGTATCATGTCTGCAGTCTCTGACCATCTCCTGTACTATGTCTGCAGTCTCTACTCATCTCCTATATCATGTCTGCAGTCTCTGATCATCTCCTGTACTATGTCTGCAGTCTCTGATCATCTCCTGTACTATGTCTGTAGTCTCTGATCATCTCCTGTACTATGTCTGCAGTCTCTGATCAGCTCCTGTACTATGTCTGCAGTCTCTGATCAGCTCCTGTACTATGTCTGCAGTCTCTGACCGTCTCCTGTATCATGTCTGCAGTCTCTAACCATATCCTGTATCATGTCTGTAGTATGTCTGGGGGTCTTTCTAACAGACTCTCTAACAGAAGCCCTCTCTGTGTCCATCAGAGAGGACCCCCTCCAAGTACCCTGCTTCTCTTCCTGTATTTTGTTTATTGTTAAGAGATCATGTAAGGATCCCAGGGTAATAAACACTTTGTTGCGGAGCATTTCTGTGGTTGAGTCGTTGCCATAGAAACATTTGTAAAGGGGAGGAGTTAGTAAAATGACCACGCCCATGTGGGGCACCAGAAATATTTCTGCACTCAGGCTCCTGTGACCCTAGGATCGGCCCTGAGAGGAATACAGGTGATGTCTCCTGGGTCTCGTGTGCCAGCCCGGGAAAATCCAGTTGAATCTGGACGAAACCGGCCTCCAAAAGGGCTAAATAAAGGGGGTTCTGTCCCATTAGGCTCAATCGTCTCAGAAGACGGAGCTGTGGTGTTCTAGGAGGTAATCTCCATTGGACAAACACTGTCTTATGAGACTGGAAGTTGAGCCTGATGCGGAGGCTGATCGAGCGGGGCGGGAGAAGGTGGCGGGTAAGCTTGGATTCGGCAGTGTCTAGACATACTTTGGTCATCAGATCAAGAGGCTCCGGTAGAAGCCGGAACAGCCACCGACAAAACCTGGAATGCTGCGGCCAAAGCTGAACTAACTGTGGGAGAAATCTCCATCTGGGAGCCTGTGCCGCATCAGGAAGTTCTGAGTCATAGGGAGTGAGTCAGCGAAGAGGAGGTGCATTCCGCACAGAAGACACTTCCCCTCTTCACCTCATTCATCAGTGTTTAGAAGAAATGGAGGCGGTCAGAACGGAACAGAGCGGCGGGAGGCGTGGGGTGGCGGCAGGACGAGAGGAGGGGCGCAGAACTCGGTCGTGGAATCGGCTGGAGGCGTGTCTGAAGTCGGGACTGAAGGCATGACAAGAGGCGGAGCAATGGCACAAGGGCCGTCATTGCAGCAAGAAGAGTCGTTGGAGCCAGAGCGTGGTCAGCTACTATGGCCGCTAATGAAACATCTCCTATCACACCAGTAAGCGGTAGGAACGAAGGAGCTAGCCAGGTTTTGTCTACATCCCTGCAGCACCCACAGCAACAAGTAGTTGGTGAGTTATCTTCATTTAATATTCTATATAATACAGCTGAGCTATTGGCTAAGCTGGCCAAGGATTTGGCCAAGCTCAGGCTCCGACAGATTATGCTAATAAAACAAGTGATCTTTCTGCTATAGGAATCTGGACGCCATCTAGTGGAAATTCAGCTAATTGCGTTTAGTCTTCTCAAGCTATTTTAAATACAGATTTTTCCTCTTCATATTTAGCAGCTAAAGCTCAAAATGTACCTGAAACTTGTTTACAGGAATCTATGACATGTGAAATTACTCCACTAGGATTCCATTTATCTAGTGTAATTAAAGAAAAAATTTGGCGCGGAGAGTTTATTGATATCTTGTTACCTCCGTCTGCCAAAGATTTAATTAGTAAATCGGATAAGAAAAGAGGATGAGGATAGACGAAGACTGGTATCCAAATCATGTAACAACTGTTACAGGCTTTTTTGTATGTTTTCGGGAATTTTGTGCGAAAAATTTCCGGACAAAAGCGCTGGGCTTTTCCAGCATTTAGATATTGTCTTTGAAGCATTCAGGAATTTTGGAGGTTCAGCTTGGTATAATTATGCTAAGGATTTTCATCAAAAATTGTCGGTACATCCTACCTTAAAATGGGGAGTGAAGGATGTTGGCCTCTCGCCAAGCAGAACACGAATTGCCAGCTTTCAAGCAATTCTGTATATAAAAAAGGAATTTGCTTTAATTTTAACGATAGCCAATGCAAGTGGCCGAACTCATGTAAGTAGCGGCATTAGTGTGCCTTTTGCACAGGAACACATCCAGTGTCAAAATGTTTTAAAAAAAATGTCCGCAGCGAATCAACAACCAGGGAATTTTTCCAAAAGCAAGCCTTCAAGTGTCTAAGTTTGAATATTTGGATGAAAGCAATTCATGTGGCTGGAAAGGACAATGACTTGGCGTATTCATTATCTCACCTACAGATGGATCGCTTCTTTCAGCTGTTTCCGGATGTGGACCAAGTGGGAATGCCGTGTCCACCCAATTTATGGGACCTTGTTTAAGGCCCATATCTGAGTTTATTAAGAATTCTGGGGCACCCTCGACCTGGGCTGGATATCAATCGGCCTAGTTGCTCTTGCTTTCCTTTTTGAATTCCATCCAGTTAAACAAGCTTTGAAAGGTTATAAGAAAAATTATTTTAAAACGGATCCTTGTAAACCTATTACTCAAAATTTTTAGGGTAAACTTTGTTCAGTTACTGATCGGGTTTGTTTTTCTTTACTTGAGTCAGTGCTCTTTCAAGCGGTATTTTCTGTTTCATTTTATGCTGCACTTAGAATTTCTGAGATGATTTCTATATCTTCTGATATGTTTATTTCTAATACAAATGTAAAAAAAATATTAGTAGGTCAAAAACAGATCAAATGGGAAGAGGTAATTGGATCAATCTATATGCTTGTAGTGGTTCATCCGTTTGTCTAGTAAAATTATAAAAAAATTATTAACAGATTAGACCATTAGCAAGTTCAAGTTTTTTCATACATGAGTCAGGTTTACCTCTTAATAAATATCAATTCATATGCGTCTTTAAAAAATGCTTAATGTTGAACTTACAGAATTCTCATCTCACATTCCATTCATTCAGAATCAGAGCGACAACTGAAGCTTCAAGGTTAGGGTTAGATGCTAACATAATAAAGAAAGTAGGTAGATGGAAATCCGATAGCTATTTGTTATATATTCGCCCTAATCAATTTTTTTTGATCGTTACAGTTAAATGCTGGGTAATATGGGTTATTGGACACTCCTACTTTTTTGGGCACAACTAAGAGCTAAGCAAAGAGTTTATACCGGCAATTTAGGTTTGGATCCAAAGAAGTTTAGTTTTTTTGGAGTGGTAAGAGAGGTATGGTGTGGGGTGATTTGGTTTTAGAGATAGGAAAACTGCTACAGCATATTCCCCCACCAGATGTATTGATTGTACATATTGGGGGGAATGATATTGGAAAACGGAAAACATTAGATATCATTTTTGGAATTAGGGATGATTTATACAGGATTCAGTTGTCCCTGCCTCACACTGTTATCTTTTTTTTCGAGGTAGTGCAAAGGTTGAGTTGGCTTTATCCTCCTTCAATGCCCCCAAAATTAGAAAATGGGTGAATAGAGCGGTGGCCAAGTTACTTAAAGTATTAGGCATTTTATCATTCAGACATGTGGAGTTAGAGAGTGGTATAAAGGGTTTATATAGAAAGGATGAGATCCATTTATCCGACATTGGTTTGGATATTTTTAATGCAGACTTGAATTCTTGTGTTGAAATGGCTGCGGTGCGGGGTTTTGGGGACTGGCGGTTTTAAAACCACCTGTCTTTTGGATAGGTATGAAGTCAGGAATATATTATATGCATCCTGGGTCGTAGTTGCTAGGTTGCTTAAAGTTTATATATTTGTTTTTTTATATGTTGAATAAAAATATTGTTTTTGAAACCAATAATAAACAGCCGCGGTCCACGAGAGAGAGCGGCGTTAATGGAGGTATGCAGAAGCTCTGATCCACATTGAGAGTGACATATGAGGAGTCGTGTATAATAAGGGGCTGAGGCTGACAGTGTGAAGTTGTCTCAACTTTAGAGTATTCTGGCAGCGCTGTCCCTGTCCCAGCGGTGGGAGTGCAGGGCTGTGCTTGCAGCCCTTTATGTTACTGTGCCATGACTATTGTTCTTGCTGCCGTAAGGCTCCATTCACACCTTGGCGACAAAACGCCAGACGCCCGACGCTCGATACGCTGGAGGGGCGAATTTCCATTGCTGTCTATGAGATGGTTCACATCTCACGCCGAACGCCGAAACGCCGTACGCCTGCCGCCTGAAAACAAGTCCCGGGCCCTTTTTTTCAGGCGGCATTGGCGTTCGGCCATAGACAGCAATGGAAATGATTTGTTAAAAAAAAAAAAAAAAGTTAAACGAATCGCGGCAAAATACGCCGCGTACGCGGCGTTACCTGTCGCCTAGGTGTGAATGCAGCCTAAAGGTGACAAAAAAGACAGCTGGTAATTATGTTGCGTGGTATCAAAGGACCATGTTGCTCCTTTTGTTTTAAAAAAAAACAGAAAATGGTTTTATGTCAGTTTTATTTAATTGTTTTTCTCAGTTTACAGTATCTCACAAAAGTGAGTACACCCCTCGCATCTTTATAATGAAAGAGGGCTGTGGGTTGTACAGGGGTCTGTGTACTGTGCAGGGGGTCCGTGTATTGTGTATTATGCCGGGGGCCTGTGTAAAGATTTTTCCCGAAACTTTCCTCTTAAAGTTGGAGTGCGTGTTATACGCCGGTGCGTGTTATATGCTGATAAATACAGTATTTGTTTTTTTAAATGTTGAATAAAAATATTGTTTTTGAAACCAATAATAAACAGCCGCGGCCTTATAAAATCCAACACTTGTCTGCGTTTCTTTCTTTTAAAGCGGGGGTTCACCCTATCGACGGGAAAAAAAAAATAAAATATTTATTTTACCTTAAAATCAGGCATTGTAGCGCGAGCTACAGTATGCCTGTCCCGAATTTTTTACCGCCGTACTCACCTTGTAGTCGTCCATCGAAGATTCCGGGGAATGGGCGTGCCTATGGAGACGGAGGATGATTGACGGCCGGCTCTGGCGCGTCACGCTTCTCCGGAAATAGCCGAAATAGGCTTGGTCTTCACGACGCGTGCGCATAGCCTGTGCGCAGGCGCCGTGAAGAGCCGAGACCTACTCCGGCTGTCTTCGGGGAGAGTGACGTGCCAGGGCCGGCCGTCAATCATCCTCCCTCTCCATAGGCACGCCCATTCCCCGCGGGAGCCGGAATCTACGATGGACGACTACAAGGTGAGTACGGGGTTAAAAAAATCGGGACAGGCATACTGTAGCTCGCGCTACAATGCCTGTCTCGATGGTAAAATGTGTCGGGGGGGGGGGGTGAACTACCGCTTTAAGTTAATTTTGTTATTTAGGGCTCCTGCCTGCTGTCCCATAACGTTTCCCTAATTCCTTCTTTCCTTTCAGATGTTAATACAAGTCCTTTTTAGGTTTGCCCTACTCTAGTTCTAGGTGTGCTGACACGGAGTGAAAACCCTGTCTCTTCCCAACCTCATCATGCCTTGGGTGTCTGGAACATCTGTTCTTGTTATTGTGGTACTAAGGTTAACCAGCTGAATGGAGGGGTGTGGAGGTGTTAAGACAGTTTGCTTGGGGGGGTATATATCTAGTTGTGGTTGAACTTAACTGGCTGACAGTTCCTTCCATATCAGACACATACAGAAACTAGCATTTTCAGATGGTCAGCATTAGCAGCCCATACTTTTCCTTAGCATGGGTTTCCTTTTATATTGATCAATAATAATCTCAGAAAGTAACAAGTCATCCCAGTGCTCTATGTTGTTGAACAACTTGAATTTTATATATGCATTTTATACATGAAAATTATAACTGACCCTCATATCTTTTGGAGTTATAATAACTTCCTTGTTTTCTTCCGAAACCATAGCACAAGTTGAATATGAGGATATCAGCATATTAATCACAAGATCATTGGATAGCACATCCAGTTTCTTCACCTCATCCCCAGTCACATTGACACTTCCCGAAATGCCAAACCTAAGTGCGAAACAACATCAATCATATCATTAAGCCGCAAACTTGACAAAATTACTGCTTCCTACAGAAGAATCTTAGTTAGATGGTATACATAAGCAGATAAACAACTTGAAAAAACATCATATTTTATCACACAGTAGATTCCAACACACTAATATTTAAGATTATACATTTTATATATTTAATTTTTTTTTTTTATAATTATTGCTTCATTTTTCATGGGCAATTTTGGAAATGAGAAGAGCCAGTTTGGTTCCTATTTGTACCACAGGCTGTTACTTCAAACGCCTTCTTACTGTTTCTATGTACGGTTTGTAATTTTGTACAGTAGCCATATTACATCATTACACATGCCTTGCAGTATTTTATAATGGCCTGGGAATTCTAGCAGCAAAACACTGTGTTCCACATACTGTATAATGTGCCATGGTTTTCTATGTATTATTCTATTTAGAATATTGCAACTCAAGGTGTTTAAACTCTGCTTTCTTTGTTTTATTCACAGAGTGTTTGTTTGTCTTTATACTGCGCCTTAAAACCATGACCTTTCTCCTAGATTACTACTAGCTGCCTTGTATACCATGTAGAGTAATTCCAGCTGTGTGCAGGCTGTCATTGGATCCCTAAAGAGGAATGCAAAATGGAAGATGTGTTCAGGCTAAAAAGTGATGTATTGCTTTGCTAATTTCAATAAATCAGATAAGCTTCTCCAGGGAGGGCAGGGACTGATGTGAATGTATATTAAATACGGTATGTAAAGTGCTACGTAAATTGACAACGCTATGTATGTACCTGTAAAAAAAAATAATAATAATAATAATAATAATAGTGCTCTTTTTTGTTAGCAAATTTAATTTTATAGCGCTGATGTATAGGCAGAGGCGTATCTAGTGAAAATGGTGCCTATGGCAAGCACTTTAAACTGCGCCCTTGTCAAAACATTTAAACCCATCTTTCAGATAACCAGGCACACGGCGGGGACAGAGAGGGGACCACTGGTGGCTGGTACTAAAAATTTTTGGGGGGGCGCAAACAAACTGAAAAAAAAACCCTAAAAATTTAAGCCACTGTGCCCATCAAACGCAGCCACTACCCTATGTGGATCCGGTCTGGCCAGTCATCGGCCGTCTTGGGTGCACCTGTCACTCCCCTCCCCAGGCAGAAGGAGAAAATATTAGCAATTGTTGTGCCGGCGTTGCGCTTCAGCAGGGTGGGCGCGGCGCCGGGAGCTACATTAGTGTGGGAGGGGGCCGTGGGAGGACAGGTGGGGGTAAAGGTAAGTGAACCAACAATGCACTAGCTTTAAGGAACCTATTCAGGAATTAAAAAACAAACCTTTACAATCCCTTTAAGTGCACTAGTAGTTTTTCGTAAACTTGTAGTACAGGAGCAGAACGGCATTATAGACTTTAAAATGGGAGCGCCTAAAACAATGCACGTAAACACACGTTTTTCAGGTGCTCCTAATAAAGTCTATGAGCTCAAACGCACGCAGTTCTTCATGCAGCAGGTTGACAGACTACTCAATGCTCGGGTGTGAATGGGCCCATTAAAAATAAAGGGATTCTTCATCTTGAGCATTGTCTCGCCTTGAGAACCCCACAGCAAAACGCCCAGGTGTGATTTGGGGCTTGTATCTCAGAGCATTTTTTTCCTAACTGCATACAGCTGTTTCAAGTTTGTTGGTCATCATCAGGCCTCGTACACACGACCGAACATGTCTGCTGAAACTGGTCCGCAGACCAGTTTCCGCGGACATGTTTAGTCGTCTGTACGGCCGACCGGACAATTTTCCGGCGGATCGGACAGGTTTCCAGCGGACAAATGTTTCTTAGCATGCTAAGAAACATGTCCGCTGGAAGCTTGTCCGTCGGACATGTTCGGTCGTCTGTACGACTCACCGGACATGTCCGCTCGGCCGAATGCGTCAAAGTGATTCGACACATGCGTGGAAGCATTGACCTTCCAGGGTCACGCACGTCACAGCGTCATCGTCGCAGGGACGGCGCGGCCACGTCACCGCGTTCGCTGTCCGCGGGAAATTTGGTCTGATGGTGTGTACAGCCATCAGACCAAAATCCGCCAGCGGACATGTCCGATGAAAACGGTCCGTGGACCGCTTTCATCGGACATGTCTCGTTGTGTGTACGAGGCCTTAGTGTAAAGCATGGAAACCACTGCTTCTGCAGAGTAAGGCTTGGGGTGTAACAAGAAAGTATAACCAGACATTTTATAATGAGGTCTAAAAGGGACCAAAATCCTTCCATTACTCCACTTACACGCATTCCCAACTGCATTGCAAATGTGTGTAAATCTAAAAATCCAACTGTTGGCTTTCAGATGGAAGCAATCAGGCAGCTGTACAGACACTTGATTGCAACCACTGATCCCCAGGAAGTACTGCTTTTCCCCCACGTGACCCTCCCTGCTATGTATGCCAGGCTGCAATAGCCAAACTGTAGCCCAAGACTCCCATGGTGGGTGTCACTGGGTAGAACTGAGGGAGGACTGCTGTGGTCAGAGAAGAAGCTAATGGAGCAAGATCTGCACTCTATTTGCTTCAGTAAAGTGCAGGGGAGACTTTGGAGGTCTAAAAAAACTCCAATGTCTCGGTAAAGAGAAAGAGATTCTGTCTTGGTCCCCCATGTGCTAACAAAAAAGTAAAGTGAAAAGTTAAAACTGGAAAAAGTAAAGGTACAACCATGCCACAAAAAATGTTGAGCCCCCGTCCTCATTTATACTCAATATATACAGTACATAAATGCACATATCAGGGGGCCTAGATACAAAAATGTCAGTTGTGCTACACTTGTAACATATTGTCGCACACACCGGGGTAAGAACTAATATTTCTAGGGCGATTACTCACAGTCAACTCTAAACTGATAACCTGTAAATGCTTTTAAAGCTTTGCATATGGAAATGTTGGGGTACCAAAGTTTGTTGTTGTTTCATGAACATGCACAATTTTAAGGCTTCACATGTGAGGTATCTGCTGTATTTAGTCAACAAAGCCTCATCTTTAGATAATTACCAATAATTGGGTAATATATTATGTTTTTGTGCACCAAAATTGACTTTAGTGTTTTTTTTACTTAAAATTTGCGCCTGTTAAACCGATGCAATAAAATCATGTGACATAAAATATAGGAACTATCAGCATTTTAATCTTCAGGGTCTCTGCTTTCGGAAAATATAGTCTAAAATGTTTTTTTTTTAACATATGCAAAAACAAAAAAGGTTAAGCCACTGCAAAAGCACTATTACATTTAATATTGAAATTAAAAAAGATTTTACTTCCAATTAGAAAAATATTTTCTAGCCTGTGTTTCTAAATGGAGCTTCTCACGCACAGTATTTTCTCTTATTCATACCATGAGAGTTGCCACAATCATTAAATCGTCTATAGGCAAGTGTGAATAGATAAGAATTGCATATTCACAAAATAACAAATTACTGTTCTGTAATTGCTACTTGGACTTTCAATTTAAGAATAAATTCCTAACCCATGTAGCTGCTCCATCTCAGAGACAAGGAGCCATAATTTCTTTGTATGTAAACTGAATAAGGCACGAAAACTGAGCTTGCTCTACCAGTCAATCAAATTGATGCTGGAAATTGATATGGCTCATTTACACCACTGCACTGAGTTAATAGGTTGCCCTAGCGAAAATGCTGCAGGAGTGATTTTCGGTCTGACGTGGTATGTTAGACAGCTCATACAAGTAAATGGACTACCTTAATACCATGCATGTTAACATGCATATGAATAGGGGAGTAACTAGATGTTGTTCCCCTACCTGCGCAAAAGTGTAATTTAGATTAATTTTAATTTAGGGGCTGCTCGTTGTGAGGGTAAACCTATTAAGTGAAAATATGTGATGAACCGTGCGCCCTATAAATAAATATACGATAAAGTGCAATATCCTAGACAACCACTAGGTGTCCTTAGTGGATGAATTGTGCAAATGTGTTATACAAAACTTGCACAATTGAAATTGCAACACATTTGTATAACACATTTGCACAATTCATCCACTAAGGAGACCTAGTGGTTGTCTACGATATTGCACTTTGCACTTTATTGTATATTTATTTACAGGGTGCGCGGTTCATCACATATTTCCATGTTACCATGCAACCTGAACCACAGAGCATACCTGTATAAAATTAACTTGCCTTTTAGGGATAAGCAAAAGGTTTACTTATAGCGTGCTTATACTAAACTTCCCTGCCCATAAGAGCCAAATGTAATGGGGCAACATGTGACTCTCTCCATATCTACCAGTACTGGTTGCCTAAGTGGTCATTTGCCATCCCTAAATGCTGTTGTGTGGAGAGAGAGGGAAGACATAAGGTCTGTGTGATAGTGCTGTGCTCCTTTAGCTTCAGTGGAGGGCAAGGGAGACATCGGTGGTCTAATCAGGGGCACTGCCCACCTATCCATGCATCCGGTCCCTGATCTACATTCAGGGCGCTGGATGCATAGATCTCAATGGGAGGGGGGGGGGTTGAAGCACTGAGGCTCTAATAGGCTTCAAAAAAGGGTGGACTTGGGTCACCCGTCAAGGACGGAGGAGACGTGGAGGTCACTGGAGGAGACACAGGGGACAATGCCACCGCCCGGAGGGAAGCGCTGCCTGGGTTTCACAGGTATGTGCAATTTTGAGGCTTGTTGGGTATGTTGGGTCTCTATTTACTCATTGCTACCTCATCTTTTACATGTTGCCAAAACCTGGGTAATGTATTGTGGTGGTGTTTACTAAAATTAACGTATGTGTGTTTTTTTTTTTTTACAAAAGAATTGCGTGTGATAAACATGCTGCATATGTTCTAATTGCACGTAACATAAAAAAGTGGAACTATCACCATTTCATTCTCCAGTGTCTTTGCTTTCAAAAAATATTTGGGGGTTTAACTAATCTTCAGGCCAAAAATGTGCAAAAATAATGTAGCGCCCTGCTCCCAAAGATGGGGGCGCTATTTTAAATTTAGGGGATATCTGGGTCAATAGTTGGGCCCAGACTTGCTGAATTATATGTAAATTTGCCTCTGTTCTGGCTGTAATACTTTCCAGGGATATAGCTATATCCCTGCGGAATGTGGTCCCCTACCCTTGGTCTGATCATGCAATTTTACTGTTTGATATAGATCTTCCAGGTGGGGGCGATAATGAAGGAGTTCAGCATAAAGATGCTACCTTCCAAAGTTTTAAAGACTTCCCCCAAGAGCTATTTAATCAACATTTAGCAACAGAGTTAGCTAATAACTCAGAAGGTAAAACAAAGACTGATGAGTTTTTTCAGATGCTGCATTATGGTATAACAGCAGCCCTGGATATAGTAGCCCCAGTACAGTACAGAAAAGCAAAAAAAGGTAGAAAACTGGGCTCAGCAGACTGGTTCTCTCTTGATCTGGCTGACTTAAGGAAAAAGGGACGAGCCCTGGAAAGAATGTGGCGGAAAAACCAGTCCAAACCTAACCTTATAAAATGGAGAATCTTCATGCGCGGTTATAAAGCGGCAATTGTACGTGTAAAAAGATCTTATATATCATCAAAGATTGAGGCTGCAGGTAACAACCCTCAGGAGTTGTTTAGGATAGTGAGGAATTTCGCCAGTCCACAGGCAGCCCAGATGGAGGTGAAGGCTTCTAAAGAGAAAGCCCAAGAGTTTGCAGACTTTTTTGTGAATAAAATAATTAAAATATATAAGGGCCTTGAAGGCCAGGTAAGTGCCGAACTGGAGATGACAAGGTCACCCCCGTCGGCGGTAAGGGTACCAGAAATTCTGGTTTCAGAATTTGATTTTAGGACAGTTTCCGCCATAGAAGTCTTGGATTTAATTGCGAAATCTAAGGCCTTAGCTCCTCCTTCCTTCCCGTGTCCAGGCCAGGTGTTTAAAGAAGCCTGTGTGATTTTAGCCCCAGTTTTGGCTGACCTTATCAATTGCTCTCTAGTGGACGGTACCGTTCCTAGATTTTTTAAACGGGCAATTGTTACCCCTATCTTAAAAAAAGGTGGTACCGATCCCTCTGACCCGGAGAAGTCCAGGCCTATCACAGGGCTATCCTTTCCAGCCAAGATAATGGAGAAGGTTGTCTGTGGTCAGCTGCAGCTTTTCATGGAGGAGGGCAATCTGTTCGATAAGTGGCAGTCCGGTTTCCGGCCCAAACATGGGACGGAGACGGCGTTGCTGGATGTCATGGACCATCTACTGGTCGACGCGGACCGGGGGGCCCACTCAATCCTTATTCTCTTGGACCTGTCAGCCGCATTCGACACAGTAAATCACCAGATCTTGCTGACACGGCTTCAGGAGGTGGTGAGGGTGAGTGACCAGGCCTTGAAATGGTTTAAGTAATTTTTAGAGGAGAGGGGGTATAGGGTGAAACTGGGGGACTTCTACTCGGAGCCTATCAAGGTGACGTGTGGGGTCCCACAGGGGTCCCCGCTTTCCCCTCTTCTCTTTAACATCTATCTTAGCCCTCTGGCGGTGATCGCAAGTCTGGGACTTCGATTTCAGTCCTATGCGGATGACACCCAGTTGTTCTCCGGAATCTCGACCAATGAGCCAGAGGCGGAGGCCAAGTTGGTAGTAGGTTTGGAGATCATAAAAAACTGGATGGCAGCTAACTACCTGCAGCTAAACCAGGCCAAAACCGAGGTTCTGAGATCAGGGAATATTCCTGAGGGACACTGGGTGTTATCATGGCCCGATGGGGCAGGGGTGTGCCCGCGGACGGCCGACACTGTGGGGACACTAGGGGTCCTAATTGACAGCGACTTGACGCTAATCCCCTATGTCGGTCAGGTTGTCAAGACCTGCCATTTTAAGATGCGGCTTTTTTACCGCATTTTGCCTTTTCTGTCAGATCTGGAAAGGATCTCGGTAGTGCGCGCTCTGGTCCTTCCACATCTGGACTATTGTAATGGTCTCCTGGCTGGACTGCCTCAAGTCCAGATTAGGAGACTTCAAAAAGTCCAGAATCAGGCGGTAAGGCTTGCATTAAATCTCAGAGACCACTGCCCCACCGCGAGACATCAGGCTGCCCTGCATTGGCTGCCAGTTGGTCAGAGGGTGTGTTTTAAAATTCTAACACTTGTTTTTAAAGCGTTTCACTGGCTAGGACCCGCCTATCTCTGTGAGAAATTGAATAGACATGTTACTGGCCGCTCCCTTAGATGGAGCTGCCAATTCTGTTTGGAACAGCCAAAGAGTCGGCTGAAAAAATGGGGGGCAGGGCTTTTTCTGTCCTTGGCCCGAGAGAATGGAATCTACTTCCCCTAAGTCTTAGACAGAGTCCTGGCCTACCCACATTCAGGAGGGATCTAAAAACCTATCTGTGGGCAGAGGCAGATTGATAGGAAGAGTGAGGTTAGGGTCATTCTGGCGGGAAGCACTGCTAGATCTGTGTGTTGTCTCTCCTACGGGGGTAGCGCTACAATAAAAAAAAGAAAAGTGGTTAAAGAGAAGCTTCTTCTCCCATACATTTTTTCCTTTCCCTTCTTGTTTACTGGGTTGTACTCATGTGCCCATAGAGTCCAGCATTGTCCTGCTGTGGCAATCTGCTGAGGCACACTGGGCCACATGCTACTATCTTTGTTTCTGACCCCATCGGGAGCCTGCTGTCTCTCCCTGATACAGCCAGGCCATTCTCCTCCAGCAGCTGCTGTGTTCTAGCTCTTGCCACCAGGGGTATGTGATGTAGGCATCCCAGGTAGGGTTGCCACCTCATCCCTTTAAAACCGAACACATATTAATTACACAGGTTTTGGAGCTAATTGAATGCAGATAAGACACTAAGTAAATTTAATTACCACTTTAATCAGCCACAGAACCTGTGCAATTGATATGTGTTCAGTTTTAAAGTGATGAGGTGGCAGAATGAGAGAAGACATCATTAAAATCCGGGGGCAGATGGCAGAGTTCATAGATTTAAAAAAAAATAATTAAAAAAAAATAATCTTTAAACTGGCCATAGACGGTTAGTTAGTTTTTTTCGTTCCACCAGGCAGGTGGATGTAGGAAGCCCCATGACCCCCCCCAGGGGCACTGTCCAAATTCACTGAGCTACTGATCAACACATATTTTCCAGCATGTCCAAGGGATGGCCCTTGCTCAATCCTCCAAATTTCCATCTGTCTATGGTCAGCTTTCCTTTCTACATTAGCAAAATTGTGTAAAAGTATTTAGCGCAATTCTGTTGGCCATATCAACAAGTCAACTAGGCTGTAGCAAACATGTTTCTGTTAGGCTCTCTGACACTTCTCCATATAAGGCCTGATGCTTAAAGCGGGGGGTCACCCTAAAACATCAATAGACCGTTACATCCAGCATACTGCTGACATCTACAGTATGCTGGATTTTTTTTTATCCGCTGTACTTACGGTCTCATGGTTGTTTTCACCGGGCTTCCGGGTTCTCGCTCCCCCCGGGGAGTAGGCGTTCCTAAGACGAGGCATAGATGATTGACGTGCGGGTAAAGCGCGTCATCGCCTTCCGAAAATATCCGAGGGGGACACGGCACTTTACGGCGCCTGCGCAGTCAGCTCTACACGGCAGGCGCAGGCGCCGTATATCGCCGTAAAGAGCCGAGTCCCCGTCGGATATTTTCAGAAGGCGATGACGCGCTTTACCCGCATGTCAATCGTCTCCTGGGAGGATCAACACTCACTCCCAGGAGACATTGCGCAGAGCTTCCCGTCGGGGAAAAGGAGCGACACGCCCACTCCCCGCAAGGAAAAAGACCTGGAAGTGAGGCTGAAGACAGGTAAGTGTACACATTTAAAAAAAAATTACAATGCTACAAGCCTTTATTAAGGCTGGAGATAGGTTAGCTAAAAAGTTAATTTTGAGGGTGAACCTCCGCTTTAATGATTACAAATCGTACACATTTTTGTGCAACATATCTTCTACAGAAACCAAGCTAACATCTGTATATGTTTTTCAGATTATTACATACCTCCCAACATTTTGAGATGGGAATGAGGGACACCTATCAGAAAAAATATGCAGGCATAGGACACAGCCCCTGCCACACCCCCTTAAAGGAGAATTGTAAAAAAAAAAAACAAGATTGGTTAAACCCACAAGTGCCTTTTTACCATTACTATTCGTTTAAATTGGTTTTTGAAATTTACAAATGCTACAATTTAAAAATCAGATGAAAGGTTTAGCACTGGAAAACACTTTTTGATAGATAAAAAGTACATTTTATATACATCTATTTAGATCAGACCAAAATGAGGGACAAATGAGGAGAATGAGGGACAGAGGGACATTGCTCGAAATCAGGGACAGTCCCTCTAAATCAGGGACAGTTGGGAGCTATGTTATTACACAGTACCCATTGCATACCTCCCAACTTTCTGAGATGGGAATAAGGGACACCTATCAGCAAAAGTATGCAGGCATAGGACACACCCCTTGCCACCCCCCTTAAAGGAGAATTGTACAAAAAAATAAGATTGGTTAAACCCACAAGTGCTTTTTTTTACCACTACTATTCCTTTATATTGGCTTTTGGAATTTACAAATGCAGCAATTTAGAAATCAGATGAAAGGTTTAGCACTGGGAAACACTTTTTGATAGATAAAAAGTGCATTTTATATACATCTTTATAGATCAGACCAAAATGAGGGACAAATGAGGAGAATGAGGGACAGAGGGACATTGCTCCAAATCAGGGACTGCCCCTCGAAATCAGGGACAGTTGGGAGCTATGTTATTACACAGTACCCATTGCATGTTGCATGTATTAAATACGCTATAAACAAGTACATAGACTTACATGTGAGCCAATCCAGCCTTCCTCACAGCAGATGAAATGGCCTTTATTGCAGTCAGCATGGAGTTTAGCAGTTGTGTCAGCTCCCCTGTACCCTTGGCCTGTCGTCCCTTTTCCATGACATACCGGGTAAGGGTGAGCATGTCAGTCTCAAAGGGGCTCCTGTCAGACATTTTGCTTGAATAAAAAGTTCCTTGTGCTACCCAAAAACGACAGTACACCAAAATGAAAATACTGGTTCCTCTGTGCAGCAGCTTTAGCAGCCTACAACCCTGTGAGTGCTTGTCCAGTTGTATCTAATAAAATGCTGCTGAGACTGTGTGATCCTAAGGTCTTAAATATCAAGACAGGAATCCACAGCCTGGTCACTGACAAGGACAGCACACATGGAGTGTGGCTTCTCACCCAGACACATTTCTCAAAGGGAATGTATAATGGTTATAGATATACATGTAACAAGATCAGATGATGAATTTGTTCATTTATTACAAATCTTATTTCTATGTGTAGGGTGTAATTATATATAGGGGGCAGCCATATTTGCTCATTACTTTTTCTGGCTTTGCATCCTATTTTGCAGTGCTACACAATGGTTGTGCCTTAGGGCCCATTCGGTCCAGTGAGTGTTCATTATGCTCTGTATAACCAATGCCTGCTGGTGAGTGTTGTGTAGGTACAGTACAATACACCTGTTACAAAGCATCACATTATTTATCTTTTTTTTTTTTAAACTATATTTTATCTATCAAAAAATGACATTTCATTCCATGTTATGCACCACAGCCTATTGCCATGGGATGTAGGGGGTTATTTACAAAAGGCAAATCCACTTTGCACTACAAGTGCAAACTACAAGAGCAAAGTGCCCTTGAAATTGCATGTCCCCCTCGGATCAACAGCGACTGCACTTCCAAGTGCACTTTCAGCGTAATTTCAAGTCCACTTTGCACTTGTAGTTTGCACTTGTAGTGCAAAGTGGATTTGCCTTTAGTAAACAGCCCCCGTAGTGTGTCATAACACAATGTACTGGGTAAAAATGCAACCTGTCCTACTTTTGTTCTGTGCACACCAATGCCGTGCATTTATGTAAGCTGAAACAACAGGATTTAAAGAGGAAGTAAACCCTGATGAGTTTTACTTCCTCGTTATTCCCCAGCAAAGTAAAAGCATAATGGGCTAGAATGCATCACATACTAGCCCATTATGTTGCGCTTACTTGCAAATGGCCGCTGGTGGCCATGTCCATCTTCACACATCTTCCTACCTGGGGGCCATGGACTCTGGCTCTGTGACTGGCGTGTGGGTGCCGACGGTCACGGCATGGGCCCTATACAAACGTCTCGTGCCCTTTCTTTCCAGTACCTACAGGTAAAACCTTATTATAGGCTTACCTGTAGGTAAAAGTGGTATGTAAGTGTTTACAACCACTTTAAGGTCTTGTCTATGTATTTGTGCTGTGTTGAGAAATGCTGCCAAATGGCAAACAGGCCCTTAAGCTGTCCATTGACTACTTGACTTTTGGCCTGTTCGTGACGAACCAACCAAAATGTGAGCCATGGGTGGCCTTGTCAGCAGTATCCGTCTAAACAAACTCTGAATGGAAAATTTAAGGAGATGGGTGGAAGGGTGCATCACATTCAGTCACTGTATGGGTATTCCGATAGCCTTAGCCAATTAGTTTGAATACAACAGTTGGCAGCAGTGTTATTTTGACGTCATATTTCAAAATTTAGTTTTAATCATAGTCTTTTGACTAAAATGCAGTTTTAGTCGTATTTTAGTCATCTGAATTGTTTTAGTTGTATTTTAGTTGACTAAAATCTCCAGTACATTTTAGTCAACGAATAGGTTTAGTTAAATTGCAATGCATTATTTAAGCATTTCTCTAGAATTGCCAAACTCATTACATATCCCTGGAGTAAAAATAGAAGCCTTTTTCTTATTATTTTTTTCTTCAGCTAAGTAGATGCCCCCTACTTATTGTTATGTGGTAGTGCCATACATGTTTAAATATAAATATGCTATTATTTAGGCCAATATGTATTCTGCTACATGTTTTTGGTAAAAAAAATCCCAATAAGTGTACAGTAAAACCTGGGATGCTGAGTAAAGCGGTTAACGAGCGTTTCGCAACATGAGCACTGTTTTTTTTTTTTAAATCCTGACTCGGTTTGCAAATGTTGTTTTGCAGTGTGCGGCAGCCGCGATTGCCACCGGGCACCCGTGATTGCCGGTGATCACGGCAGGAGTGTGGATCTGTGTGTGTAAACACACAGATCCACCTCCTGTCAGAGGTGAGAAGACCAATGCTGTGTTCCCAGTACAGAGGAACACACATCGGTCTCCTCCCCTTGTGAGCCCCCTTCCCCCTACAGTTAGGACACACTTTAGGGAACATATTTAACCCCTTCAGCGCCCCCTAGCGTTAACCCTTTCCCTGCCAGTCACATTTATACAGTAATCAGTGCATATTTATAGCACTAATCGCTGTATAAATGTGAAAGGTCACAAAAACGTGTCAAAAGTGTCCGATGTGTTCGCCGCAATGTCACGGTCACAATAAAAAATCACAGATCGCTGCCATTACTAATAAAAAAAAATTAAAAATAAAAATGCCATAAATCTATCACCTATTTTGTAGACGCTATAATTTTTGCGCAGACCAATCAATATACGATTATTGCGATTTTTTTTTTTACAAAAATATGTAGAAGAATACGTATCGGCCTAAACTGAGGAAAAATTAAAAAAATAAATTGTGATATTTATTAAAAAAATAGAAAATATTGTGTTTTTTTAAATAAATTTCGCTCTTTTGTTTATAACGCAAAAAATAAAAACCGCAGAGATGATCAAATACCACCAAACCAAAGCTCTATTTGTGGGGGGGGGGGGGAAACATAAAGATTTAGTTTGGGTACAGTGTTGCATGACCATGCAATTGTCATTCAAAGTGCAACAGCGCTGAAAACTAAACATTGGTCTGGGCAGGAAAGGGGTGAAAATGCCCTGTATGGAAGGGGTTAAAGTCAGCAGCTACAAAAAGTGTAGCGGCTGACTTTTAATAAACAGCCACTCACCTGCCCACGATCCATCAGTGCACTCACCCACGCTGTGTTCTCCCCATGTCCTCCCTCTGCGGCGACGGCATCTCTATTATGGGCACCCGGCTGTGACAGCTTGTGGCTTCACAGCCAGGTGCCCACTGCACATGCGCGAGCGGTGCTGCGCTCTGTGACTGGCCCCAAAGTCTTCTAGGACCTGTCATGTGTCTCAGAAGACTTCAGGAGGGAGAACGTCTGCTTCTGATCGCCTAAGGGGGACGGAACAAAAGTGGGAGCAGGTACCTGTCAAAACAAACAAGAGTTGGGGAGGAGGCCTTAAAGCAGAAGTTCCACTTTTGGGTGGAGCTCTGCTTTAATTTACGCAACTGTTATAGCATCTACAAACTATGGGATAAATTAATGATTTATTTTTATTTTTTACTAGTAATGGTGGTAATCAGCGAATTATAGTGGGACTGCAATATTGTGACACTAACTGAATAAATTTATAAAATATAGATGCGCTAATATTAACTTAAAAGGTGATAAAACGTACAAAGAAAAACTAATCAGGGAGAATACTCCATAAACTGTGAATTACTAATATGTCCTTAATTAGTGCACAGTGATTAGCAGGATTCCATGCAGGGAAAAAATCACTCTCTTCAATCTGAATGCTAATCCAGCCCTCCACCGCTGTGATCAGATGATACAGGCACTCACAGACAGGGATTGCATGAAAGAAAAGAGAAAAAATCTCATTGCGCAATATTCGATGACAGATCAAAAAATGTAATCAGAGCATTGACATATGCACTCACGAATCCCGGCTTTCAGTAAAGCATGAAAACGCCACTCAGTATGTTGTTTCCTCAGCTCGATCCGATGCACTCGGATTCGATCGCAGGCTCCTCCCTACGCGTTACGTCACAGGCACGCGACTTACTCATGGGTTCATACGTTATGAGAATGGCTTGGGGTTTAGATAGCCTTCTCATTGACAGCGTTTACATTAGTGTGAGCAACCAAAGGGAAAGACAAACATCATTGCGGCAAAACTTTACTCACATAGCTGAATTCTAGTGAGATCAAATGTCGATGCATAGACACACATAATTTTAATAAACAAATTTAAAAAAATGTAATTGATATAAAACTTTAAAAACATTCTATGTAGTTTGCTATGTGAATGGTGCATTTGCATTTGCATTTGCATATGCAATCTACTGCCCTCTTGTGGCCAGATATACAACAAGCATAGAATAAGTAGATGAACATTTAAAAATACAATTAAATAGATGCATCAACACTATTCAATATTATCAATAAAACATATAAAACCATCAAAAATATGTAATAAAAATTGTACTAAAGAGTTAAAAGATTATTACTATAATAACAGTAATAAAAACCATCATAATGAATAAAAATCAATATATATTAATAAAATTAATTATTAATACAAAACCAAGAGTATGTTTACGAATTGGAAATGAAGCAATTTAAATCAAATTCGATATTAAGGCCATTGGGAGATAGAGTCTGCATCTCATGTATCCAGCGAGACTCAGTTTTACTTAATTCCCTTACTTTATGACTGCCCCTCCAGTGTGGAGTGTATTTGGCAATGGCCCAAAATTTCATTTCCTTGGGATTGTTGTGGTGGCATAGATCAAAGTGCCGAGACACATTGTGTTTGGGGAAGGCTTTTTGGATATTTTGGACATGTTCTCTGATGCGCTTCCACATTGGGCGCTTCGTGCGTCCAACATATTGGAGTGAGCAAGAGCACTCCAATACATATACTACCCCTTCAGTCCTACACGTGATCAGATCCTTTATGTTGTATTCCTTCTGAGTCACTGTAGATTTGAATTTAGAACATTTTTGTCCATTGAAATTGGTTTGCCTACACGCAAAACATCGTTTACATGGAAAAAAAACCTTTTCCTTGGTAAAAAGTGAGTAAATTGTTTCTCACTGGTGGGTCAGGAATATTTTTTGCCACCAAATCCCTTAAAGTTGGTGCTCTTCTGTACACCACCCGTGGGTAACTCGGTAAAATTCCCTGTAGCTGTCTGTCTGCTTTCAAAATTGGCCAGTGTTTCTTTATAATAGCTTCAAGTTGCTTGTGTTGGGTGTTATAATTTAGAATTATGGGTAATTCAGTTTCCAGCCTTTTTGTCTTGATTTTGTCTTGTGTTAGAGAGGTACGTGGAGTTTCATACACCTTTTGTATTTGTTCCATTATAAAGTCCTTGTTATACCCTTTATCAATAAATTTTTTCCCGATCGTTTTAGCTTGATCCAAAAATACCTCAGGGTCTGAGCAATTCCTGCGAATCCTTAGCATTTGACCCTTTGGTATATTGATTAGCCACGGGTCATGGTGGCAGCTATCCACAGGGATATAGCTGTTCCTCTGGACCGGCTTAAAGTGTGTTCTAGTTTTTAGTTGTTGATTGTCTATAGTAATCTCTAAATCAAGGAACTGAATAGTAGTGTTGCTCAAAGTGTAGGTGAGTTTTATGTTCTTCTGGTTATCATTTAATTTCTCAAAAAACTGAGTTAGGGTATTCTCATCCCCCTTCCAAATGATGATACAGTCGTCTATAAATCTTCTGTAGAGTATGAGCTGCTCCGGCATACCTTCATATATGGACGACTCCTCCCACTCAGACATGTACACGTTGGCTACACTCGGTGCATATTTAGCACCCATTCCTATACCATTCAGTTGCCGGTAATACTCTGATTTATGCCAGAAGTAGTTGTGCTGTAGCCCATATGCAAGACATCTCAAAATAAACCTTTTTTGTTTCGATATGAGATGACCAAAACTGTTCAATGCCCATTTTGTGGCCCCAATGGCTTCTTCATGGTTTATCACAGTATACAATGAGGCCACATCAGCTGTGGCCAACAAGTAACCACAATTAGGTTCCAGTACTGTGCTCTCAAGGATCTGTATTAAATGCTTTGTGTCCCTGAGGTAAGCCCTAGTTTGGGGCACTAACGGCTGAATAAATCTATCCACATACTCCCCTAGGCGTGAGTTGATGGATTGAATCCCATTGATAATGGGACGTCCAGGGGGTTTCTCAGGATCCTTGTGGACTTTGGGAACAGTATATATAATGGGTACTCGGCACACCTCAGGTATTAGGTATTTAGCTTCTCTTTTGTTCAGCACTCCTTTTTCTTTTCCTCTATAGATCAAGTCAACTAGCTCCTCCTTGTATTCTCCTGTCGGATTGGAGCGTAATTTGATATAGGTATTGGTGTCCTCGAGTTGCTTGGCCAATTCTTCATAGTAATAGTCTTTGGCGAGGACCACAATGGCTCCACCCTTATCGGCTGGTCTTATTATAACCTCTTTGTTTTCTTCCAACATCTTAATACCCTTATGTATGGCCATGGGGTTCGGTAACTTCTTCACTTTAAGTTGGTCCAAATCTTTCAGTACCATCTTTGAAAAGACCTCAATATGTTGATTATTTACAACTTGCGGGTTGAACAGTGATTTGTTTCTCAACTGACTATGTTCAACCCTTCCTGGCATATTAGGTACAGCCTGATACGTTATTGGCTGTGTTAGCATGTATTTCTTGATGTTTAGTTTGCGTGTAAACTTTTTGATGTCTACATAAGTATCAAATTTGCTCAAATTCCGCTTAGGGGCAAACTTGAGACCCTTATCAAGTGTTATCAATTCTGTTGGGCTTAGGTCTATCCCACTTAGATTGATAATGCCTTCTCCTATTCTAGTTTTCTTCTTTTTGTGTCCCCCTCTGCATCCCCTCTTCGATTTGGGCTTCGGCACTCCCTTTGACGCGTGGGTGAGGACCTCTCCTCCCGGCGATACTCTAAAAAAGATGAGGAACGAGGATCCACATCCTCTCTATAACTAGATAGAGGCTCATATTGGTTGTGAGTCGGTACTGGACTTCTTCTCACATCATATTGGTGATGTTCATAATTTGGTGGTCCCCTTTGATAGTAGGCATGCGGCTGTCCCCCTGTATGATGGTATTGTGGGGGTGCATGATAATCTCTTGGATCTCTTCTATCCTGATTGTGATAGTAAGGATCATGGTGGTATCCTTGTGTGTTCCCACCCTGAGATTCCTGTTGATTTTTAGGGGGGTTAGATGGTTTTTGGTTCCCCTTATTCTTCCAATTAGGCTTTCTTGGAGATTTTGATCGGGGTTTACCATTGTTTTTATTTTTCCACCATTGTTTTGGTGTTCTTGGTTCATTATGTTCATCTCTTGGTGGTCTTGGTGGGTTAATGTGGTGATCCCTTGGATGTCTACTATGGTCATCCTCATACGATCTCCCAGGTTCAGGTGTTCTATATCTCAAATCCCTCTCAGGTGAGATAATCCGTACTTCCCTATCAGGTGAAGAGGATACTGAACCATCCCCACCTTGTTTTAAATTAAATTGCCATTTAAATGTTTGATGTAGACGATAGTCATTAGTATCTCTAAGGTATTTCCTCCTTTTTCGTTGCTTTATTTCAAGGTCTTTTTGTTCCAAGACCTTATTAAGTTGGCTCGTAAGTGTTGCAAAGGATGGAGTGTCTTTATGACTCTCCAAAGAAGTTTTGCACTCTGCTATTAATTTGTTCATATTAGCAATTTTCCGTTGTTTCCTTTTAATGAGGAATTGCAAAGCTTCCAGCCCTTTTTCATTGAAGAATTTATACCATTCCTCAATGGAATCATTATCCATTAACCCATCATTAATAGGAATATCCCATCTCAGTCTTCTTGGGACTATTCCTTCTTTAATATATTGCTCATGTGTTGTGAGATCCCACCAAGCACTAACTTTCTTCTCCATCAGGTGCCCGAATTTCCTAAAATTAGTATCCAGGTCACCCGTTTGAGAGATAGTTTTGGTGGTAAAAACTTCTTTCAGATCAATAGTACGATTTTCCATGAAATTAAAAATATCCATAATTGCTGCTAATAGTGATTGTAGGTGAAATAAACAAGTAATGTGAAAAATATACTACAGCGCTAATTAAATAATCAATTCCACGTGCACCTAAATAAAAAAACAAATAATATAGCTGCTATCTTGAGTGATACCAAATCCAAACAGTGAAACATATAAAATATAGATGCGCTAATATTAACTTAAAAGGTGATAAAACGTACAAAGAAAAACTAATCAGGGAGAATACTCCATAAACTGTGAATTACTAATATGTCCTTAATTAGTGCACAGTGATTAGCAGGATTCCATGCAGGGAAAAAATCACTCTCTTCAATCTGAATGCTAATCCAGCCCTCCACCGCTGTGATCAGATGATACAGGCACTCACAGACAGGGATTGCATGAAAGAAAAGAGAAAAAATCTCATTGCGCAATATTCGATGACAGATCAAAAAATGTAATCAGAGCATTGACATATGCACTCACGAATCCCGGCTTTCAGTAAAGCATGAAAACGCCACTCAGTATGTTGTTTCCTCAGCTCGATCCGATGCACTCGGATTCGATCGCAGGCTCCTCCCTACGCGTTACGTCACAGGCACGCGACTTACTCATGGGTTCATACGTTATGAGAATGGCTTGGGGTTTAGATAGCCTTCTCATTGACAGCGTTTACATTAGTGTGAGCAACCAAAGGGAAAGACAAACATCATTGCGGCAAAACTTTACTCACATAGCTGAATTCTAGTGAGATCAAATGTCGATGCATAGACACACATAATTTTAATAAACAAATTTAAAAAAATGTAATTGATATAAAACTTTAAAAACATTCTATGTAGTTTGCTATGTGAATGGTGCATTTGCATTTGCATTTGCATATGCAATCTACTGCCCTCTTGTGGCCAGATATACAACAAGCATAGAATAAGTAGATGAACATTTAAAAATACAATTAAATAGATGCATCAACACTATTCAATATTATCAATAAAACATATAAAACCATCAAAAATATGTAATAAAAATTGTACTAAAGAGTTAAAAGATTATTACTATAATAACAGTAATAAAAACCATCATAATGAATAAAAATCAATATATATTAATAAAATTAATTATTAATACAAAACCAAGAGTATGTTTACGAATTGGAAATGAAGCAATTTAAATCAAATTCGATATTAAGGCCATTGGGAGATAGAGTCTGCATCTCATGTATCCAGCGAGACTCAGTTTTACTTAATTCCCTTACTTTATGACTGCCCCTCCAGTGTGGAGTGTATTTGGCAATGGCCCAAAATTTCATTTCCTTGGGATTGTTGTGGTGGCATAGATCAAAGTGCCGAGACACATTGTGTTTGGGGAAGGCTTTTTGGATATTTTGGACATGTTCTCTGATGCGCTTCCACATTGGGCGCTTCGTGCGTCCAACATATTGGAGTGAGCAAGAGCACTCCAATACATATACTACCCCTTCAGTCCTACACGTGATCAGATCCTTTATGTTGTATTCCTTCTGAGTCACTGTAGATTTGAATTTAGAACATTTTTGTCCATTGAAATTGGTTTGCCTACACGCAAAACATCGTTTACATGGAAAAAAAACCTTTTCCTTGGTAAAAAGTGAGTAAATTGTTTCTCACTGGTGGGTCAGGAATATTTTTTGCCACCAAATCCCTTAAAGTTGGTGCTCTTCTGTACACCACCCGTGGGTAACTCGGTAAAATTCCCTGTAGCTGTCTGTCTGCTTTCAAAATTGGCCAGTGTTTCTTTATAATAGCTTCAAGTTGCTTGTGTTGGGTGTTATAATTTAGAATTATGGGTAATTCAGTTTCCAGCCTTTTTGTCTTGATTTTGTCTTGTGTTAGAGAGGTACGTGGAGTTTCATACACCTTTTGTATTTGTTCCATTATAAAGTCCTTGTTATACCCTTTATCAATAAATTTTTTCCCGATCGTTTTAGCTTGATCCAAAAATACCTCAGGGTCTGAGCAATTCCTGCGAATCCTTAGCATTTGACCCTTTGGTATATTGATTAGCCACGGGTCATGGTGGCAGCTATCCACAGGGATATAGCTGTTCCTCTGGACCGGCTTAAAGTGTGTTCTAGTTTTTAGTTGTTGATTGTCTATAGTAATCTCTAAATCAAGGAACTGAATAGTAGTGTTGCTCAAAGTGTAGGTGAGTTTTATGTTCTTCTGGTTATCATTTAATTTCTCAAAAAACTGAGTTAGGGTATTCTCATCCCCCTTCCAAATGATGATACAGTCGTCTATAAATCTTCTGTAGAGTATGAGCTGCTCCGGCATACCTTCATATATGGACGACTCCTCCCACTCAGACATGTACACGTTGGCTACACTCGGTGCATATTTAGCACCCATTCCTATACCATTCAGTTGCCGGTAATACTCTGATTTATGCCAGAAGTAGTTGTGCTGTAGCCCATATGCAAGACATCTCAAAATAAACCTTTTTTGTTTCGATATGAGATGACCAAAACTGTTCAATGCCCATTTTGTGGCCCCAATGGCTTCTTCATGGTTTATCACAGTATACAATGAGGCCACATCAGCTGTGGCCAACAAGTAACCACAATTAGGTTCCAGTACTGTGCTCTCAAGGATCTGTATTAAATGCTTTGTGTCCCTGAGGTAAGCCCTAGTTTGGGGCACTAACGGCTGAATAAATCTATCCACATACTCCCCTAGGCGTGAGTTGATGGATTGAATCCCATTGATAATGGGACGTCCAGGGGGTTTCTCAGGATCCTTGTGGACTTTGGGAACAGTATATATAATGGGTACTCGGCACACCTCAGGTATTAGGTATTTAGCTTCTCTTTTGTTCAGCACTCCTTTTTCTTTTCCTCTATAGATCAAGTCAACTAGCTCCTCCTTGTATTCTCCTGTCGGATTGGAGCGTAATTTGATATAGGTATTGGTGTCCTCGAGTTGCTTGGCCAATTCTTCATAGTAATAGTCTTTGGCGAGGACCACAATGGCTCCACCCTTATCGGCTGGTCTTATTATAACCTCTTTGTTTTCTTCCAACATCTTAATACCCTTATGTATGGCCATGGGGTTCGGTAACTTCTTCACTTTAAGTTGGTCCAAATCTTTCAGTACCATCTTTGAAAAGACCTCAATATGTTGATTATTTACAACTTGCGGGTTGAACAGTGATTTGTTTCTCAACTGACTATGTTCAACCCTTCCTGGCATATTAGGTACAGCCTGATACGTTATTGGCTGTGTTAGCATGTATTTCTTGATGTTTAGTTTGCGTGTAAACTTTTTGATGTCTACATAAGTATCAAATTTGCTCAAATTCCGCTTAGGGGCAAACTTGAGACCCTTATCAAGTGTTATCAATTCTGTTGGGCTTAGGTCTATCCCACTTAGATTGATAATGCCTTCTCCTATTCTAGTTTTCTTCTTTTTGTGTCCCCCTCTGCATCCCCTCTTCGATTTGGGCTTCGGCACTCCCTTTGACGCGTGGGTGAGGACCTCTCCTCCCGGCGATACTCTAAAAAAGATGAGGAACGAGGATCCACATCCTCTCTATAACTAGATAGAGGCTCATATTGGTTGTGAGTCGGTACTGGACTTCTTCTCACATCATATTGGTGATGTTCATAATTTGGTGGTCCCCTTTGATAGTAGGCATGCGGCTGTCCCCCTGTATGATGGTATTGTGGGGGTGCATGATAATCTCTTGGATCTCTTCTATCCTGATTGTGATAGTAAGGATCATGGTGGTATCCTTGTGTGTTCCCACCCTGAGATTCCTGTTGATTTTTAGGGGGGTTAGATGGTTTTTGGTTCCCCTTATTCTTCCAATTAGGCTTTCTTGGAGATTTTGATCGGGGTTTACCATTGTTTTTATTTTTCCACCATTGTTTTGGTGTTCTTGGTTCATTATGTTCATCTCTTGGTGGTCTTGGTGGGTTAATGTGGTGATCCCTTGGATGTCTACTATGGTCATCCTCATACGATCTCCCAGGTTCAGGTGTTCTATATCTCAAATCCCTCTCAGGTGAGATAATCCGTACTTCCCTATCAGGTGAAGAGGATACTGAACCATCCCCACCTTGTTTTAAATTAAATTGCCATTTAAATGTTTGATGTAGACGATAGTCATTAGTATCTCTAAGGTATTTCCTCCTTTTTCGTTGCTTTATTTCAAGGTCTTTTTGTTCCAAGACCTTATTAAGTTGGCTCGTAAGTGTTGCAAAGGATGGAGTGTCTTTATGACTCTCCAAAGAAGTTTTGCACTCTGCTATTAATTTGTTCATATTAGCAATTTTCCGTTGTTTCCTTTTAATGAGGAATTGCAAAGCTTCCAGCCCTTTTTCATTGAAGAATTTATACCATTCCTCAATGGAATCATTATCCATTAACCCATCATTAATAGGAATATCCCATCTCAGTCTTCTTGGGACTATTCCTTCTTTAATATATTGCTCATGTGTTGTGAGATCCCACCAAGCACTAACTTTCTTCTCCATCAGGTGCCCGAATTTCCTAAAATTAGTATCCAGGTCACCCGTTTGAGAGATAGTTTTGGTGGTAAAAACTTCTTTCAGATCAATAGTACGATTTTCCATGAAATTAAAAATATCCATAATTGCTGCTAATAGTGATTGTAGGTGAAATAAACAAGTAATGTGAAAAATATACTACAGCGCTAATTAAATAATCAATTCCACGTGCACCTAAATAAAAAAACAAATAATATAGCTGCTATCTTGAGTGATACCAAATCCAAACAGTGAAACATATAAAATATAGATGCGCTAATATTAACTTAAAAGGTGATAAAACGTACAAAGAAAAACTAATCAGGGAGAACACTCCATAAACTGTGAATTACTAATATGTCCTTAATTAGTGCACAGTGATTAGCAGGATTCCATGCAGGGAAAAAATCACTCTCTTCAATCTGAATGCTAATCCAGCCCTCCACCGCTGTGATCAGATGATACAGGCACTCACAGACAGGGATTGCATGAAAGAAAAGAGAAAAAATCTCATTGCGCAATATTCGATGACAGATCAAAAAATGTAATCAGAGCATTGACATATGCACTCACGAATCCCGGCTTTCAGTAAAGCATGAAAACGCCACTCAGTATGTTGTTTCCTCAGCTCGATCCGATGCACTCGGATTCGATCGCAGGCTCCTCCCTACGCGTTACGTCACAGGCACGCGACTTACTCATGTAGCCAACGTGTACATGTCTGAGTGGGAGGAGTCGTCCATATATGAAGGTATGCCGGAGCAGCTCATACTCTACAGAAGATTTATAGACGACTGTATCATCATTTGGAAGGGGGATGAGAATACCCTAACTCAGTTTTTTGAGAAATTAAATGATAACCAGAAGAACATAAAACTCACCTACACTTTGAGCAACACTACTATTCAGTTCCTTGATTTAGAGATTACTATAGACAATCAACAACTAAAAACTAGAACACACTTTAAGCCGGTCCAGAGGAACAGCTATATCCCTGTGGATAGCTGCCACCATGACCCGTGGCTAATCAATATACCAAAGGGTCAAATGCTAAGGATTCGCAGGAATTGCTCAGACCCTGAGGTATTTTTGGATCAAGCTAAAACGATCGGGAAAAAATTTATTGATAAAGGGTATAACAAGGACTTTATAATGGAACAAATACAAAAGGTGTATGAAACTCCACGTACCTCTCTAACACAAGACAAAATCAAGACAAAAAGGCTGGAAACTGAATTACCCATAATTCTAAATTATAACACCCAACACAAGCAACTTGAAGCTATTATAAAGAAACACTGGCCAATTTTGAAAGCAGACAGACAGCTACAGGGAATTTTACCGAGTTACCCACGGGTGGTGTACAGAAGAGCACCAACTTTAAGGGATTTGGTGGCAAAAAATATTCCTGACCCACCAGTGAGAAACAATTTACTCACTTTTTACCAAGGAAAAGGTTTTTTTTCCATGTAAACGATGTTTTGCGTGTAGGCAAACCAATTTCAATGGACAAAAATGTTCTAAATTCAAATCTACAGTGACTCAGAAGGAATACAACATAAAGGATCTGATCACGTGTAGGACTGAAGGGGTAGTATATGTATTGGAGTGCTCTTGCTCACTCCAATATGTTGGACGCACGAAGCGCCCAATGTGGAAGCGCATCAGAGAACATGTCCAAAATATCCAAAAAGCCTTCCCCAAACACAATGTGTCTCGGCACTTTGATCTATGCCACCACAACAATCCCAAGGAAATGAAATTTTGGGCCATTGCCAAATACACTCCACACTGGAGGGGCAGTCATAAAGTAAGGGAATTAAGTAAAACTGAGTCTCGCTGGATACATGAGATGCAGACTCTATCTCCCAATGGCCTTAATATCGAATTTGATTTAAATTGCTTCATTTCCAATTCGTAAACATACTCTTGGTTTTGTATTAATAATTAATTTTATTAATATATATTGATTTTTATTCATTATGATGGTTTTTATTACTGTTATTATAGTAATAATCTTTTAACTCTTTAGTACAATTTTTATTACATATTTTTGATGGTTTTATATGTTTTATTGATAATATTGAATAGTGTTGATGCATCTATTTAATTGTATTTTTAAATGTTCATCTACTTATTCTATGCTTGTTGTATATCTGGCCACAAGAGGGCAGTAGATTGCATATGCAAATGCAAATGCAAATGCACCATTCACATAGCAAACTACATAGAATGTTTTTAAAGTTTTATATCAATTACATTTTTTTAAATTTGTTTATTAAAATTATGTGTGTCTATGCATCGACATTTGATCTCACTAGAATTCAGCTATGTGAGTAAAGTTTTGCCGCAATGATGTTTGTCTTTCCCTTTGGTTGCTCACACTAATGTAAACGCTGTCAATGAGAAGGCTATCTAAACCCCAAGCCATTCTCATAACGTATGAACCCATGAGTAAGTCGCGTGCCTGTGACGTAACGCGTAGGGAGGAGCCTGCGATCGAATCCGAGTGCATCGGATCGAGCTGAGGAAACAACATACTGAGTGGCGTTTTCATGCTTTACTGAAAGCCGGGATTCGTGAGTGCATATGTCAATGCTCTGATTACATTTTTTGATCTGTCATCGAATATTGCGCAATGAGATTTTTTCTCTTTTCTTTCATGCAATCCCTGTCTGTGAGTGCCTGTATCATCTGATCACAGCGGTGGAGGGCTGGATTAGCATTCAGATTGAAGAGAGTGATTTTTTCCCTGCATGGAATCCTGCTAATCACTGTGCACTAATTAAGGACATATTAGTAATTCACAGTTTATGGAGTATTCTCCCTGATTAGTTTTTCTTTGTACGTTTTATCACCTTTTAAGTTAATATTAGCGCATCTATATTTTATATGTTTCACTGTTTGGATTTGGTATCACTCAAGATAGCAGCTATATTATTTGTTTTTTTATTTAGGTGCACGTGGAATTGATTATTTAATTAGCGCTGTAGTATATTTTTCACATTACTTGTTTATTTCACCTACAATCACTATTAGCAGCAATTATGGATATTTTTAATTTCATGGAAAATCGTACTATTGATCTGAAAGAAGTTTTTACCACCAAAACTATCTCTCAAACGGGTGACCTGGATACTAATTTTAGGAAATTCGGGCACCTGATGGAGAAGAAAGTTAGTGCTTGGTGGGATCTCACAACACATGAGCAATATATTAAAGAAGGAATAGTCCCAAGAAGACTGAGATGGGATATTCCTATTAATGATGGGTTAATGGATAATGATTCCATTGAGGAATGGTATAAATTCTTCAATGAAAAAGGGCTGGAAGCTTTGCAATTCCTCATTAAAAGGAAACAACGGAAAATTGCTAATATGAACAAATTAATAGCAGAGTGCAAAACTTCTTTGGAGAGTCATAAAGACACTCCATCCTTTGCAACACTTACGAGCCAACTTAATAAGGTCTTGGAACAAAAAGACCTTGAAATAAAGCAACGAAAAAGGAGGAAATACCTTAGAGATACTAATGACTATCGTCTACATCAAACATTTAAATGGCAATTTAATTTAAAACAAGGTGGGGATGGTTCAGTATCCTCTTCACCTGATAGGGAAGTACGGATTATCTCACCTGAGAGGGATTTGAGATATAGAACACCTGAACCTGGGAGATCGTATGAGGATGACCATAGTAGACATCCAAGGGATCACCACATTAACCCACCAAGACCACCAAGAGATGAACATAATGAACCAAGAACACCAAAACAATGGTGGAAAAATAAAAACAATGGTAAACCCCGATCAAAATCTCCAAGAAAGCCTAATTGGAAGAATAAGGGGAACCAAAAACCATCTAACCCCCCTAAAAATCAACAGGAATCTCAGGGTGGGAACACACAAGGATACCACCATGATCCTTACTATCACAATCAGGATAGAAGAGATCCAAGAGATTATCATGCACCCCCACAATACCATCATACAGGGGGACAGCCGCATGCCTACTATCAAAGGGGACCACCAAATTATGAACATCACCAATATGATGTGAGAAGAAGTCCAGTACCGACTCACAACCAATATGAGCCTCTATCTAGTTATAGAGAGGATGTGGATCCTCGTTCCTCATCTTTTTTAGAGTATCGCCGGGAGGAGAGGTCCTCACCCACGCGTCAAAGGGAGTGCCGAAGCCCAAATCGAAGAGGGGATGCAGAGGGGGACACAAAAAGAAGAAAACTAGAATAGGAGAAGGCATTATCAATCTAAGTGGGATAGACCTAAGCCCAACAGAATTGATAACACTTGATAAGGGTCTCAAGTTTGCCCCTAAGCGGAATTTGAGCAAATTTGATACTTATGTAGACATCAAAAAGTTTACACGCAAACTAAACATCAAGAAATACATGCTAACACAGCCAATAACGTATCAGGCTGTACCTAATATGCCAGGAAGGGTTGAACATAGTCAGTTGAGAAACAAATCACTGTTCAACCCGCAAGTTGTAAATAATCAACATATTGAGGTCTTTTCAAAGATGGTACTGAAAGATTTGGACCAACTTAAAGTGAAGAAGTTACCGAACCCCATGGCCATACATAAGGGTATTAAGATGTTGGAAGAAAACAAAGAGGTTATAATAAGACCAGCCGATAAGGGTGGAGCCATTGTGGTCCTCGCCAAAGACTATTACTATGAAGAATTGGCCAAGCAACTCGAGGACACCAATACCTATATCAAATTACGCTCCAATCCGACAGGAGAATACAAGGAGGAGCTAGTTGACTTGATCTATAGAGGAAAAGAAAAAGGAGTGCTGAACAAAAGAGAAGCTAAATACCTAATACCTGAGGTGTGCCGAGTACCCATTATATATACTGTTCCCAAAGTCCACAAGGATCCTGAGAAACCCCCTGGACGTCCCATTATCAATGGGATTCAATCCATCAACTCACGCCTAGGGGAGTATGTGGATAGATTTATTCAGCCGTTAGTGCCCCAAACTAGGGCTTACCTCAGGGACACAAAGCATTTAATACAGATCCTTGAGAGCACAGTACTGGAACCTAATTGTGGTTACTTGTTGGCCACAGCTGATGTGGCCTCATTGTATACTGTGATAAACCATGAAGAAGCCATTGGGGCCACAAAATGGGCATTGAACAGTTTTGGTCATCTCATATCGAAACAAAAAAGGTTTATTTTGAGATGTCTTGCATATGGGCTACAGCACAACTACTTCTGGCATAAATCAGAGTATTACCGGCAACTGAATGGTATAGGAATGGGTGCTAAATATGCACCGAGTGTAGCCAACGTGTACATGTCTGAGTGGGAGGAGTCGTCCATATATGAAGGTATGCCGGAGCAGCTCATACTCTACAGAAGATTTATAGACGACTGTATCATCATTTGGAAGGGGGATGAGAATACCCTAACTCAGTTTTTTGAGAAATTAAATGATAACCAGAAGAACATAAAACTCACCTACACTTTGAGCAACACTACTATTCAGTTCCTTGATTTAGAGATTACTATAGACAATCAACAACTAAAAACTAGAACACACTTTAAGCCGGTCCAGAGGAACAGCTATATCCCTGTGGATAGCTGCCACCATGACCCGTGGCTAATCAATATACCAAAGGGTCAAATGCTAAGGATTCGCAGGAATTGCTCAGACCCTGAGGTATTTTTGGATCAAGCTAAAACGATCGGGAAAAAATTTATTGATAAAGGGTATAACAAGGACTTTATAATGGAACAAATACAAAAGGTGTATGAAACTCCACGTACCTCTCTAACACAAGACAAAATCAAGACAAAAAGGCTGGAAACTGAATTACCCATAATTCTAAATTATAACACCCAACACAAGCAACTTGAAGCTATTATAAAGAAACACTGGCCAATTTTGAAAGCAGACAGACAGCTACAGGGAATTTTACCGAGTTACCCACGGGTGGTGTACAGAAGAGCACCAACTTTAAGGGATTTGGTGGCAAAAAATATTCCTGACCCACCAGTGAGAAACAATTTACTCACTTTTTACCAAGGAAAAGGTTTTTTTCCATGTAAACGATGTTTTGCGTGTAGGCAAACCAATTTCAATGGACAAAAATGTTCTAAATTCAAATCTACAGTGACTCAGAAGGAATACAACATAAAGGATCTGATCACGTGTAGGACTGAAGGGGTAGTATATGTATTGGAGTGCTCTTGCTCACTCCAATATGTTGGACGCACGAAGCGCCCAATGTGGAAGCGCATCAGAGAACATGTCCAAAATATCCAAAAAGCCTTCCCCAAACACAATGTGTCTCGGCACTTTGATCTATGCCACCACAACAATCCCAAGGAAATGAAATTTTGGGCCATTGCCAAATACACTCCACACTGGAGGGGCAGTCATAAAGTAAGGGAATTAAGTAAAACTGAGTCTCGCTGGATACATGAGATGCAGACTCTATCTCCCAATGGCCTTAATATCGAATTTGATTTAAATTGCTTCATTTCCAATTCGTAAACATACTCTTGGTTTTGTATTAATAATTAATTTTATTAATATATATTGATTTTTATTCATTATGATGGTTTTTATTACTGTTATTATAGTAATAATCTTTTAACTCTTTAGTACAATTTTTATTACATATTTTTGATGGTTTTATATGTTTTATTGATAATATTGAATAGTGTTGATGCATCTATTTAATTGTATTTTTAAATGTTCATCTACTTATTCTATGCTTGTTGTATATCTGGCCACAAGAGGGCAGTAGATTGCATATGCAAATGCAAATGCAAATGCACCATTCACATAGCAAACTACATAGAATGTTTTTAAAGTTTTATATCAATTACATTTTTTTAAATTTGTTTATTAAAATTATGTGTGTCTATGCATCGACATTTGATCTCACTAGAATTCAGCTATGTGAGTAAAGTTTTGCCGCAATGATGTTTGTCTTTCCCTTTGGTTGCTCACACTAATGTAAACGCTGTCAATGAGAAGGCTATCTAAACCCCAAGCCATTCTCATAACGTATGAACCCATGAGTAAGTCGCGTGCCTGTGACGTAACGCGTAGGGAGGAGCCTGCGATCGAATCCGAGTGCATCGGATCGAGCTGAGGAAACAACATACTGAGTGGCGTTTTCATGCTTTACTGAAAGCCGGGATTCGTGAGTGCATATGTCAATGCTCTGATTACATTTTTTGATCTGTCATCGAATATTGCGCAATGAGATTTTTTCTCTTTTCTTTCATGCAATCCCTGTCTGTGAGTGCCTGTATCATCTGATCACAGCGGTGGAGGGCTGGATTAGCATTCAGATTGAAGAGAGTGATTTTTTCCCTGCATGGAATCCTGCTAATCACTGTGCACTAATTAAGGACATATTAGTAATTCACAGTTTATGGAGTATTCTCCCTGATTAGTTTTTCTTTGTACGTTTTATCACCTTTTAAGTTAATATTAGCGCATCTATATTTTATATGTTTCACTGTTTGGATTTGGTATCACTCAAGATAGCAGCTATATTATTTGTTTTTTTATTTAGGTGCACGTGGAATTGATTATTTAATTAGCGCTGTAGTATATTTTTCACATTAACTGAATAAATTTACCATTTCCAATTGAAAGACAAACTTGGAACAGAAAGGGTGTATTTACTGTCTCAGATCTTTAGCTCCCCCCACCCTCCCCTTCCTGCCATGACTTTGACAGCTGTCCGAAGACCTTCTAAAAGGCCACAATGATCTTAAAGGGCAAAGTTTCAAGGACGCAGCCAGCAACCCCTTGTTATATTTAACAAGTATGGCTCACTCTACAGCATGCAAACATGAAACACATTTTCAATGTTAGCATTTATTTTACATTAAGCATTGGGGCCTCTGATGCTGCAAAACATTTAAGCTACAGATCAGGTAGTATAAAAGTAGACTATGGGTAACATTAAAACCTGTTCTAGTAAAGGTAATTCACTATTTTTGGAGGATAATGGTGTCGGTTTAATTGTGCAAATTCAAGAAGGATAAACTGCACGGCAGGCAGCATGCCTAGACTGGCAAACATTTGTACGTAGGAGGATTCCTAGTGTATCCCTGTAGGCTGCTCAGATTCATTATGTTCAAATGAAAAGGCAAATCGCATCGCAGAATATGCATAACCACAAACTTCATCACAAAACTTTATTGTGCAACAAATGGTTTGCTTCCAATGATCTCCCATCTAGCTGATCATGGTCTTTGTATAGTGAACAACCGCATCACCTGCTGGATTTGATAGGGAACTGAAGCACACTGCCTGTCACATTACAAAGCTGCAAATACAAATTCTGCTTAATGCACTGCATTAGTGCCTGAACAAATGCCTCCTGCTGGTTCATTTTTAAAGGGGTTGTAAAGGTAAAACATTTTTCCCTAAATAGCTTCCTTTACCTTAGTGCAGTTTTCTTTCACTTACCTCATCCTTCCATTTTGCTTTTAAATGTCCTTATTTCTTTTGAGAAATCCTCACTTCCTGTCCTTCTGTCTGTAACTCCACACAGTAATGCAAGGATTTCTCCCTGGTGTGGAGAAAGCCTCTCGAGGGGGGAGAGGGCGAGCAGGAGTGTCAGGATGCCCACTAACACACAGCTCCTTTCTCTATCTGCATAGTAGAGAGCGTCCTGACCCTCCTGCTCGCCCCCTCCCCCCCTAAAGAGGCTTTCTCCACAACAGGGAGAAAGCCTCGCATTACTGTGTGGAGTTACAGACAGAAGGACAGGAAGATATAAGGACATTTAAAAGCAAAATGGAAGGATGAGGTAAGTGAAGGAGGACTGCACTTCCTGACCCCACAAAGGGGGGTCAGGAAGGAATTTTTTCCCCTGCCACGGCACATTGGCATATCACGGACAGGGGTTTTTCGCCTTCCTCTGGATCAACCAGGGAGGTAGGATTCAGTGAATCGCCCTCCCGTCATTTACCGAAACCCCCCCCCCCCCCCTTATCGGCATCTGCCCCCCAGTGCGCCAGCAACTATGACTAAACTGAGTTACTCGGCTGCAACCATATGGGGACTAAAGCCATTGGCCTCAATATTACCAGCCGCCACCAAAAAAGTCTTAAGGAGTGAACGACTGTTTAGAATCGATCGACGATCGACAGTCAAACACTACACCTTCTTATCCAAACCTAAGCGCATATTATGCGCTCTGGTCAATACAAGATCAGCAGTAAGACACCGAGCAGAAATTCATGATCTCATCCTATAATGCGATTTAGACTGCCTCTTCATTACAGAAAGCTGGCTCACAGCTGACTGTAACACCATTCTAGGGGAACTGGTGCCAGTGAACTATCGCATAATAACAGAAAACAGAGTGGAGCAAAGAGACAGAGGCCTGGCAGTGATCCACAAGAGTTATCTCTCGATCACTAAACCAGTCCTTCAAAATACACTTCCATTCATGGAAACCCTCTCCCTACAGCTTCAAACAAACCCCCAGGAGACCGTCCATATTCTACTCTGCTATAGACCACCGGGTCCTAAATCGCAGTTTCTCACATCATTGACAGAATTTGTTTCCACTTATACACTAAACAGCAAACATCTTTTGCTGCTTGGGGATCTCAACCTTTGGGCCAACTCCTCACAGGATCCCGTGGCCGTCGCCTGCATTGACCACTTGGAAGGACTAGGTCTGCAGCAACTAGTTTGTGGGCCCACACATGCTTCAGGTCACACGCTCGATCTTATTTTCAGACAAGATCTGGAAGTAAAAATTCTGGAAAATGAGCCGTTACCATGGACAGACCACCACGTAATAAAATTCCTGATTACCGAAAAATGTCTCTTTGGACTAAAACACTAAAACCAGTGACAACACACTGGACCAGATCTCAGAAGAAGCTCCATTCGGAACTCTTCAAAACAACATTAGGGAACAAAGTAAAAACAATCTATTCACACCAGTCTGCCACGGAAACCTTGGATGCCATTAACACAGCTCTACTACAGTCAGCCGACGTAGTAGCGCCCAAACGCAAAACCTGCATCCGGAAAATCAACTCCAGCTGGTTTAACGACCAGCTGGCATTGTTTAAGCAAGAACGCAGAAGAGCGAAAGCAGCTTGGAAAGAAGCACTACAGACGAAAACCACACCATCTACAAGGAAATAACAAAAAAATACCACAAATAAATTTTCAAGGCCAAAAAGAATCATTTTTCCAAGATCATCACCAATACCCTAAATCGTCTCCGCGAACTCTTCAAGCTTGTCAGCCAGACCATGAGTCCAGTCTGTCTAGAAGCTCCCAAGAATTTTGCAATGAATTATCGGATAATTTCGTTAACAAAATCGAAAGAATCCGTGAAAGCATTCAGGCCCAATCAACAATGTTTACTCTAAAACCCATCTCCATCGAGGCCACAAAAAATATCATCAACGCCCTGCAAAATAGCACAGCGCCTAATGATATTATCCCCACCAAACTGCTTAAGGAATGGGCCGATATTCTGGCACCACCTATCAAGCAGCTGATTAACCAGTCATTCAGGGAAGGCATAGTGCCCACCCTGTTGAAACAAGGTATAATCAAACCCATCCTAAAGAAACCCACCCTTGACCCCAACGACCCTGAACATCGTCGTCCCATTACAGGTCTGAACGTCTTCTCCAAGGTAATGGAGAAAGCGGTGGTACAACAGCTGCAACAGCATTTAGACACCCATAATTTGCTCGATCCATTTCAATCGGGTTTCCGTCCAGGGCACGGGACGGAAACAGCATTGCTCAAAATATGGGATGATGCTCTCGAGGCCGCAGACGAAGGCGAATCTTGTCTTCTAGTACTGTTGGACCTCAGCGCAGCTTTTGACACGGTAGACCACAAACTATTGCTGACTCGGCTAGCTGAAGTAGCCAAAGTCGCGGAATGTGACTTATCCTGGTTCGCCTCCTTTTTGGAAAACCGATCACAAGTAGAGAAACTGGGACCGTTCATTTCTGAAAAATGCGGAGTCCCTCAAGGATCCCCTCTGTCCCCGGTGCTGTTTAATATCTATCTTCGCCCCCTTTTTGAAATCATCAGCAGCCAGAAGCTGCTCTACCACTCTTATGCGGATGACACACAATTGTACTTTCGCATCGGCAACAAAAAGGATCATCATCTCGGTCTAGAGAAATGCCTCTCGTTGATAGAGAACTGGATGACAAAGAGTTATCTTAAACTCAACAGCTCAAAAACAGAACTTCTCCTGTTTCACGCCAATCAAAAGAATCATTTGGCAACACCCTGGATACCTCCGCCCATTCTGGGCAAAATCATCACCCCTAGCACCAAAGTCAAAAGTCTCGGAGCCATCTTTGACACCAACATGACAATGGATGCACAAATAGGGTCGGAATGTCAGCGGATCCCACCATCTGCTGCGTCTACTACGCAGACTTATTCCATTTATTCCCAAAGAGGACATAGCAGTCGTGGTGGGAACAATTGTTAACTCCAGACTTGACTATGCAATTGCCCTTTACCTCGGACTCCCAAAGTACCAAATCACTCGCCTGCAGGTCGTTCAGAATACGGCCGCGTGACTGGTGACTGGGAAAAAACCTTGGGAATCAATCTCACCCTCACTGAGAAGCCTTCACTGGCTGCCAGTGAAAGACAGAATCACTTTCAAAGCACTCTGTCTGACACATAAATGTACTTTGGGAAATGCACCCAAATATCTGTGCGAAAAAATAAAGGCTTACAACCCCAATCGCGCTCTGCGATCCTCCAACCAAAATCTACTCCAAATCCCCAAAACCAGATACAAGTCCAAAGGAGAAAGAAGATTTGCTGTCCTGGGCCCTCGACTTTGGAACACTTTACCAACATCCATTCGGTTGGAGGAGAACCACTTGGCCTTTAGGAGAAAGATCAAAACCCATCTATTTTGAGGTCAAAGGAGAACTGGTTAAACAAGCGCCCAGAGGCAATTCAGTTCGCATGTGCAGCGCTATATACGTTTTTCACTCACTCACTCACTAAGGTAAAGGAAGCTATTTAGGGATTTTTTTTTTACCTTTACAACCCCTTTAACTGCTATGATCTATTTCCTTGATGTTTATGTAGCGCTACCCTCATAAAGGGCCGCTGGTGGAATCTGTACCCCACTGATTGCCCCAACTCCGAAAGTCCTTCACCACCTCTGACACCCTGGGCTCAGTCATTTTTTACCAGTTGATACCAATAACAATAAACTTACACGATGCAGGTGAAGCAGTTTAAATGTGTTTACTGTGACAAAAGGGACACATAAAAATGCATAACATTAAACTGTACGGCATAAGGATGAATTGCCTGGAAACAATATAGCACTAGTATGAAATGTGATTGTGCAATCTAGAGATATCTATTTAGCAATCAGGGGACTGACACTTAAGGGGTGGTAAACCCTTGTTTTTTTTTTAATAACAAACATGTCATACTTACCTCCACTGTGCAGTTCATTTTGCAGAGAGTGGCCCCGATCCTCCCCTTCTGGGGTCCCCCGGCAGCACTATCAGCTCCTCCCCGCATCGGGAAACCCCCTAGGAGAAGCGATCTTCCTGGGGGTTACCCTGCACGCACGCTCCCAAGTCAGCTTTTGAGTCCATAGACACAGAATGCCGGACTCGGCCCCGCCCCCAGCACCCGCATCATTGGGTTTGAATTGACAGCAGCGGGAGACAATGACTGCACTGCTATCAATCTATCCAATCAAGAGCCGATAACTCCTAGCAGAGAGGTAGAGTGCATCTCTGTGTGGGAACGAACGGACTCAGTTGAGTAAAACTGCGGCTGGGGGGCTGCTCAGTGTCAGAAGTTTTTTCACCTTAATGCATAGGATGCTATGGGTAAAAAATCATGAGGGTTTACAACCCCTTTCATAGAACTATGTCAGGCCACTCCACTCTGTCACTTCAGCCCACAGGCACTTAACATCCAACAACTGACAACATTCAGCAAACTGTTGTGTTTAAATTGGTTGGCTCATTTAAGCAGAGTTACAAAGAAATGAGAGCAGACCCCTTGTATTAGACAACACTCAGTCACTTGTGAAAATGAGGAGAGGGTAAAAGGGGTTAATGGCAACCCCGCAGAATCCAGCAGATCTTCAGCTAGCACTTAAAGTATGATGGAAGGAACAATCCTTGATGTCTGAGCAGAGCAAATTTAGCTGGTATGTAATTAACCCCTTTGAAAATGCAGACTTTTCCTGTATGACCTAAGCACACGTGGTCTACATATATGTTGTTTTAATATAATTGTATCGAGTAGGACTACAGATGACAGGGGTGTGAGCAAAGCACAGATGTCTTCATACATTGTCTATGGGATTTACTGAACTTGTGTCCAGTAGCACTACAAGTATCAGGAATGTGGGAAGAGACAATGATGTCTATATGCAGTGTCTATAGGATAAAATAGGCAGGTGCCCGCTCACCGACAGCATAACAGAATTTGCTGGCAGTGATGCAGATGATGATGAAGATTCTTTCGGGATCTTCCATTGGGTCCTGGCTCAGGGAATGGCATCTGACCTCCGTCATACTGCGCCGCTGCCTCCCTAGATCTGAAGTGCAGGTAGAGCTGAAGGATCAGGAACAGCCTCCGAACTGCTGTAGATAGGAAGCGACAGTATGCATTCGGGCTATGCCCTCACATGGATGTCAGATTGGGAGAAATTTACATAAATTGGACTACCTGCACTATGGAATGCCCATAACACCTGTTAACCTATAATCTGCTGGATTATTAAACAATTGTAGCGCTCACCCCCGAAAGAGCCGCTGGTTGATTTGCGATCGGCGCACTAAGTTACCAAATTCTTCTGTCTAGGGGTAATACTTGTGAGTGTGGATAAAAGAGCAAGTGTCCAGCCGGTAGCGTGAGTTTGCAATGCTTTATTCCAAGGCCAACATCAACATGGACACACATGGCAACAGCACAAACTAACAATTAGTGAATGGGAGCAACTGAAATCTCCCATTCCCCACTAACTTTAGCGTAACGCCCCACTAACTTTAAAGGGGGGGGGGGCGCTACACAATATAATATGAGAGATGCGCTCTATGAACAAATATAATAAGTGACAAATTGTGACAATAGTGAAAAATACAACAATATTAGTCAACACTAAGGTTTGTTGAGTTCCAAGAAATAGGTCTGCAACATGAATAAATATGTCCTTCGAAGTAGTATCCAGGGTCCTCGATTCTCATGATCATGATAGCCCAAAGAAAGGGAAATGGCTCGCCATAGGTAAAACCAGACAAGTAATTTATTGAATAAAACAGTATCACTTACATGGAAGTAACGTAATTCAAGCATAGATAGTAAGCCAGCCGGATACAAATGGAACGCCGTATCTTCAGAACGTTGAACATTGCTGTAACGTCAGCACGTTTTTTTCACAAGTCTGACGACGTCCTGGGGCACGGACGACATACTGACTCACTGCAATATATATCTAACGTACACCATCTTTGAATGGGGAAAGTTGCCAATACCAAACAACTTCGATACTAACAACCTAATTGAGGAAAAGCTGATAAATTAAACTGGATGTAGTTAAACCAGTATAAAATAGAACCTACAGTATCTAGACGTCCACACTCAAGTTCAAAATATGACTAATGAAGTGAGTGGAAACGGCAATTGTAAACATATATGGATGATTTAAAAGTCATTAAATAGTTTTATTACAAACGTATCACCAAATAGCGGCCACTAGTGGTGGTATCAAAAATCACCTAAACTTCAATTAATGAGTAAAAACACATTAAGATCTAAATAGCAAAATGAAAACAAAAAATGCCTACGGCTCAGACTAAGTTCACAATACAATTGGGGCACATGACAGTAGGTTAAGAATTATCAATAAATGCGTTGACATCTAAATCAACGTTCAACCCATGTGGAACATAGTATTTGATCCAAGCCATCTCAAGCCTGGAAATGCTTCTAACTAGGGAACTACCACTCCAATGGGGACTGTATTTATCTATCCCCATAAATGCCGCGTGGGCGGGGTCCCTATTATGCGCCGTTGCTGGATTATTGCCTGTGATGCCTTATAACATTAGTAGCTATGTACAGCCTTACTGTATGTAAAAACCTGTTTACTTGTGTCTGTTCACGTAATATATTAATTACCACCAATGTACAATACTTGCATGGTATATGAAGTATAAACAGACAGAGTAGTAGTGAAATAAATGTATGGTAATTTTTCATATTTATTTAGGCCTTGACATTATATCCCAAGTAAGAAACTGTTATATTTTTAGCAGACTAATAGTGGCATTCACTGTGACATTTATTTAAAGGTCGGGCTACCATCTCCCATTACATCTAAGGGTTAGTGTGCAATACCGAGCATTAATCATTACAGTGCTGATTTTGCAATCACCTGGAGATAGTCAAACCTTCATTTATGAATATTTATCAATATACACAAATTTTTTATTTCCAGTGGGGGAAACAAGCAGATTTCTATCATCATCTATAATATCACAGAGTAAATAACTTGGAATAGGATGTAACAGTATTCAGAAGCATTAGAAATATGGGCTCCATGCCCAGACTGGGACAAAAAAAAGGTCAGGGTATTGTAGACTGAGCAGCCCATTTTTTTGTTTACTTAACCACTTCAGACTCACGCTATAGCCAAATGATGTCTACAGCGTGGCTCTGTTTCATAGTTACATAGTTAATCAGATTGAAAAAAGAGTCCATGTAGTTCTTCCAAAAAAAAAAGAAAAAAGAAGAAATACAACCCCATAAACACAATCCTTCACCCACAGTTGATCCAGAGGAAGGTGAAAAACCCCAGCAGAGCATGATCCAATTTCCTACAGCAGGGGAAAAAACTCCTTCCTGATCCCCCGAGAGGCAATCTGATTTTCTCTGGATCAACTTTACCTATAAATGTTAGTACCCAGTTATACTATGTACATTTAGGAAAGAATCCAGGCCTTTGTTTTAAAAAAAATCTACTGTTGTTCCGGGAGGGCATCCACAGATCGCGGTAAAGGGCCAATCCCAGCGGATCACATGTAAAAAAAACTTGCTGGTTATGGGCATTCCTTTTCTCACGCACTGTTAAAGCGCGAGAAAAGGAGAGCCGGTAACTGGCCAGTATGACAGGAGACATGTACACAGCTAAGCAGGGCACAGTGCAACCCCATCATTGCCAATCTGTGCCCATCACTGCAGCTTATTAGTTCCCATCAGTGCCCCCCCCATGCAATTTAGCTCTCCGTCCCAACATCCCGGTGCTAGTTCAGGCCTGACATCCCTGCTACATAACGTAAAGGCACAGGGGAACTGGTGGGACCACTACAGCTGTCTGCTGCATCCCCCAAACTCAAGTTGCATTCACCTCTGGAGGTGCTGCCTTCTCCATCACCTCCTCTATGCCAATGAAATGTAGAGATGTCCACCAGGCTCCCGCTGAAATCCCCACTCACTCTCCTGCAGCTTCGATCTCCCCTCTCCTTCAGCTGTAATGCCCGTTCCTCCAGCCACGATCCCCATTCCTCCAGCCACGATCCAGTTTCTTCCAGCCCTATCCCCTCTCCCCCAGCCAGGACCCATTCGCCTCCTGCAACAATCTCCATTATCCTCCAGCAGTCACAGCTAAAATGTCCATTGAACACCCGCTGCGATCCCCGCTTTCCTCCCACTCCAGTCCATTTCAGCCTCACCGTTTCACTGATCCAGCCCCGCCGCTCACCACTCCAGCACCTCCAGCCTCACCACTCACAGCATACCATCACAGCACATTACCCTGCTTTAAAGACAGCCATGGTCCCGCCCCTGGAAAATGCCGCCCCGTCCCACAGTGCAAATTCCCATTGTGCCCTATGGCCAGTCTGGTTCTGATGGGCTCCAGCTATAAACTGAGTTTATAGGTCTGTAAACTAAAAGCAGAATTCAAGTGAAACTATCCTCAAGGGGATACACAGAGATGAAACAAATCCTCCTACATAGGTTGTACCTGTTTATCTACAGCCGTCTTTATCCTACATCCATTCAAAGTGCAAAATTTACACAGGACCTCTCAGCTCTGAAAAGCAGGGGAGTTGAAGCTGTCAGTAAGGACAGTTCTGAAAGCTGATTGGAGGAAAGGATATACCCCCTTTCACACAGCACACATAAACAGAGCAGAGGCTGTCAATCAGCTGGAGTTCCATCCCAGTCACCATTTTTCTATTGGTGTCAGGAAAATCTGTCAGAAGTGAATCATGCTGATGGAAGAAGAGAGGGGCACCAGTTAGAAATAACACATAGTGCTTCTAATTGAGACATGTATACACTATAGAGGGATATGCTTTTTTTATATTTCATGTCTGAGGTTTACAACCACTTTAAGTCATTGTTGCAAAGGATACATTCTGGTCAATCCTTGAAGAAGTCACATGATTAGTGGCGACACGTGTCAGGACTCAGGAGCAGAGTCAGTGATGTCATCAAGCTGAACCAGGATGTGATGCTGATATGCAGAGTTAGAAGGTGATGCCGATTTTCTGGTGTTTGAGGGGGCAGTACACTGTATACTTTCAAGCCATATAACCATGTGCATGGTTTAAAGTGCACTGTTTCATGTGAGTGTATTTGGGTTTTTACTAAAGATTGAGTTTTAATTATGGTAAAATGCGATGATGGCCAATCTTTGATTCTGTTTGAGCTATGAATGTCTAAGAATGTTATACAGTAAAGCAAAAGGAGCTGTTGGATCAAAGATCCACCTGAATAATAGCCAAAACAAGTGGCATTAATCCCAAGGTGGGGAAAGCATGCATTGACCGGTTTTATAAGTCAAATATGAAGGCAAGCTCTTAATACTGCTGGTGACCGATATCACGTGGTGCAACTGCTGTGGATTTGGCATTGTGCTCCTAACTCAGGTTACCATTAAGTGGATTGTTTGTTATGAACATATTGATGCACTGGATTTTAATTTTGTATTCAACCACTATTCACTGTATGAACTTTATTATATAATTTAGGAGGTCTCCACCACTATTCATCATATGTTGTTGAAATATTTGAGTAACGTTATTGATATTCAGGTATTGCATGTTACTTTGCAGTATAAAAAACACAATCACGAGGTGTATGGTATAGGAATTTATTTAATTTATATTTTATTTACTTTTCATGTATTGTGGTTCAATATTCTATTGAGAATAGGAGTGGTAAGCTGATATTCTGTATAGGAGAATATATCACGCATTAGTAAAGGAATTACTTTCCACCACTATTCACAGATATTGGAAAAATTTAGGTAGCGCTTCACTTTTCTGTGATATTTAACCAGTTACTCCCCGGCCTTCAATTTGCTATTGTCTGGTGGTAATCACACAGTAGGTGTGATTCTTAAAATGAATATATATTGTATAAAGCTTGCTTTATGAACTAAAGGTCACGTATGAATGATCTATTTTTTGCTGTGTTTACCACAAAGACCCAATTCCAGAATTGTATATAAATATGCTTCTTTAGAATCATCTAAACTTGCAGCATTTTGTGCAAATATCAGAAATTAGCAGACAATTTCATGAGACTGCACTTTAAGAGTATAAGACCAGTATTTTACCTTTGTGGAGTGTCACCACGTATAGAGTAATGGGCTTAGTTGTGCGTTAACGTACATGTGATAAAGAAGTCAAATTATTCTAAATAGGCTGAGTAGACTACATTCACACTACAACACTGTAAGGAAAGGACGGAGTGTCAGGGAAATATCCGTAGTAGAAGTACTGGCAATCTTGCCAGTAGAATAAATGGCCATAGAAGAAGTACTGGCAATCTTGCCAGTAGAAGAAATTAACATAGAAGAAGTACTGGCAATCTTGCCAGTAGACGAAATGGGAGCCATAGGCTCATCATGTGACAGGAAGATCCTTCCTGATGCCTATTTAAAGAGAGCTCTGACCATCAGGCGGTGCTGACTGGTCTTCAGCTTGTACCCCGATACCCTGAACCTTGCTGATCTCCTGTTGCTGAACCCAGCTTGCCCTGACCCTGTTCCTGAACTCTGTTATTCCCTGACTACCGGTTTCTGATCCTGGCTACTCACCTGACGCTGCTACCGCCTGCTGCTTGGTACCTCGCTGCCCGCCTTCCACTTGACCCGGCTTTCTGTATGACCCCGCATCTGCTTCCTGTGCTGAGCCCTGGCAACCCCCTAGTGTCTGAGACTTGCTCCTGCGACTTCCTGCTACAAGTCTTCCAGGAACTACACCTCATCTGATATCCAGTGTCACTGCTCCCGCGGAGTGCCTCCTACTCATCTCGGCTTGCACCTCCCGCTACTGCTGTGGGAGTCTTCATCTGCAGGCACTCGTGTTCCTCCTGTCCCTCGGTGTCCTCTGTTTCATCTCCAGCGGTGCCAGGGCGGGAGATACAAGAGAGGCCGACCTCGTCATCTCAGTCTCCCATCAGGTACGTCACAAACACTATGGAGTTGATTTACTGAAGGCAAATCCACTTTGCACTACAAGTGCACTTGGAGGTGCAGTCACTGTAGATCTGAGGGGAAGATCTGAAATGAGGGGAAGATCTGCTGATTTTATCATCCAATCATGAACAAGCAAAAATGCAGTTTTTTTTTTTCCTTGCATGTCCCCCTCAGATCTACAGCGACTACAATTTCAAGTGCACGTCCAAGTGCACTTGTAGTGAAAAGTGGATGTGTCTTTAGTAAATGACCCCCTATGTAACAGAACTACACTTTTCCAGTGCACCACAACACAGATTATTCACAAAATAATTGATCTCTAAACTTTCTAAACAAAGGACTAGTTTACTGTCCGTCAGACTTTAAGGAGGAGGGGGGAGTGCTGTAGCCATTGGGAGTAGAAAATGCCCCAGTGACAGTGGGATTCAAAAAAATGATATAGAGTCTGTAGTAAGTAGGAGGAATAGTGCCCCATCTTTGGTATTAATAGGAGGAATAATGCCCTATCATTGGTGTCATTGGAAGAAAAAAAAATGCCCCATTGTTGGAAGCAGTGAGAAGAATGGTTCTCCACTGTTGGCGTCAGTGGAAGAATGGTGTTTTCTTGTTGGCATCAGTAGAAGGGATGGTGCCCCAAGGGCCTGATAAAGGCAAGCATTGGTCCTCATTTGCCCCACACGCTGAAGTTTGGAGACCACAGCACTAAAGCATAAGTCCATAGTGCATTGGAGATGTAGATTAGGGTACTATTCAAAATGAATGGTAATGTACTGCACCATTTTACACATATCTGCATACAGAGGCGTTGCTAGGGGGATGCGGTCCGCACCCGGGTGACAACCGCTAGAGGGGTGACACCATCCCGACATTGAGGTTTTCTTTTTTTTTAGCCGACATGCCCCAGAGGTGTACTAAGTGGGGGGCGGGCACACTGGGGGGTGTCAGGCCGGCGCCCCCCCCCTGACTGCCGAGCGCCGTGGTACAAGAGGGGGGTTGCGGGGTGACACCACAGCACCATCCATCCCCTCCTCTCACAGCCACGGGCTGTTCGCGGTGCTCTGCACACAGGCACAGCCGAGTGAAGTTGCTGCCGCCTCCCCCTCTCAGTTTGTGTGGAGAGGGGGAGGGGCCAAGGGGACCTTCTGTCCATGTGCCGTGACCGTCGCTGCAATGATCTGAGGTATTAAATGGGGAGGGGGGTGTTTGCACCTGGGGGTGTTTCACTGGGGGGGTGTTTGCACCTGGGGGGATTTCACTGAGGGGGGGGGGGGGTTTGTACTAAGAGGGGGTTTGCACTGGGGGTGTTTTCACTAAGGGGGGGGGTTTGCACTGAGGAGGGGGATTTGCACTGAGGGGGGGGGGGTCTGCACTAAGGGGGTGTCTGCGTAACATGCAGGGGGTCCAGAGCTGTGGGGGCTGTATAATGTAAAGGGGTCCAGAGGTGCAGGGGGCTGTGTAATGTAAAAGGGGTGCAGTGATGCAGGGTGCTGTGTAATGTAAAAGGGTCCAGAGGTGCAGGGGGCTATGAGATGTAAAGGGGTCCAGTGATGCAGGGGGCTGTGTAATGTAAAGGGGTCCAGAGGTGCAGGGTACTGTGTAATGTAAAGGGGTCCAGAGGTGCAGGGGGCTATGTGATGTAAAGGGGTCCAGAAAGATGGATAGGTAGAGAGAAAAGGGGAAGAAAGGAGAACAGAGAGCAAACAGTAGGGTAAAAAATATTTGGAAACGGTTATTGGGGGGGGGGGGGGGGGGGGGGACACCATATTTTACCGCACCAGGTGACACCAACCCTAGTGACGCCACTGTCTGCATACTGAAAATGACAGGCAATCATTAACAAGAAATTACAGAAACTTTCCACTTTTGTGGAGAAAGTAAAATGGTAGGAAACCTTTACAATTTCTTAGCAGCACCTGTAAAACTGCTGTTAAGTGCAGAATAAAAGAAGGACATCCTGCTTACCTGCAGCAGTGGGGCAAGCATTGAGGGTTTTCCACATTCTCTCTGCCCCCCGGCACTAATGTAGCTTATCATGTTACTTTACAAATGCTTAAGAAAGCCTAATGAAATACACAAGACTTAGTTATAGGTAAATATAAAAATTTATTCACATTTTTAAGCAGACCTGAAATTTTTTAGAAAGTTGTGTTCCTGAGAATCTATGAAAGATCACAGATAATAATAAACGATTGCTCCACGAACCATTCAGAAGAGCAGACACTGAATTTTGCTTTTTGACAGACACCCCCAAATGAATTGGTACGAAGTTCAAAGGACCCCTTTACCAGTTCACCAAGTAAACTGATTCACCCAGTGAGAAGCTGACCCATAGAGATCTACTTGCTGTGAATCAGAACCATACTTTGGGTGAATTGATCCGCTCATCATTAAACACAGACAAGTATTATATTCTTTGGTCCTTTTTCTAGGAATTCAGTCCAGCAGCCTTTTATTTCTTGGCATGTTTCTTGAAAATCTCAATGTACTCCTTCACATCTTCTGTAGAGCCCAGGGCTATGGGCATTCTCTGGTGAATACTCTCTGGAACTATATCCAACACATTCTCCAGTCCATTGGTGGCCAGTCCTCCGGCCTTTTCCATGATAAAGGCCATGGGATTGCACTCATACAGAAGCCTCAGCTGTTAGACAAATATGACATTAAGATTAAATCAGTATTAGTACACTGAAGATTAAAATGTATGAAATGTTAGTGGAATTTAGGTTTTAAAATATACCTGTGAAATGAAAAATGTGTAACCTATTACTGCTGAACTCTCCAAAAATGCTAGTTGGCCGGCTGTCATACTGATCCCATAGTTTCAATAAATTTGTTTTACTGATCCAAAACAAAATATGCATATGAGAATGTGATTTTTAGATTTTCCCGATCTACATTCTAATACTACACTGCTTGAAGAGCAGGCAAGTGGCTCTAACGCCCACTACATTTTTAACCTCCCTAGCAGTAATCCCGAGTCTGGCTCGGGGTGGAAATCCTGAACCATTAGCGGTATCCTCGAGCCAGACTCGGGATTGCATCGCAGTATCCAGGCAGAGGTTACTTGCCTTGTCCCCTGGATCCTGCAATGTCTCCCCGCTGTGTGTGCGACCTGTCTCCTCGCTAGATTCACACAGTGCCCGTATGCCGCCGAGCTCTGTTCCCTGCGACGTTACAACGCACGTGGGTGGAGATCGGCACCAAATTCAAAAAAGTAAAAACACAATACACATACAGTATCCTGTATTCTTACAGATTACAATACTGTATAAAAAAAATACACACCAAAATTGGTTTTAGACCAGCTAGAAAACAGCGATAATAAATTAGAATCATTTGCAGAATTGAGCGATAGTTGGTACCGAAGCTGATATATCCATCAGCTGTCGTCTTCACGCTAGGTCCCTACTGCGCATGCGCGAGGCACCACTGCGCTCTCCTACTGGCCTGTCTGCTGACGTAATTCGCCGTGGGCCGGTCTCCCGGAAGTGGGGACAGTGTACCTGTTAAAGTCAGGTATCCGCTTCCCCCTCCCCCCAAAGGGGGGGGGGGAGGAGACAATGAGCAGAAGTTACACTTTTGGGTGGAACTCCGCTTTAAGAAGAGTGTAATGCTTGGAAATGGTAGTAAATTGATCATATAAACTTTACTCACATAAGCACAGCTGCTAAAATCCTAAAGGTAAGTGTATAACACAATGTAATTCAGAGTGTTTTAAGTTCCTCTTAGAGTACATTATGTTCTATTCACCAGAAGATGAATGAATACTAATTCTATTTAGGAACAGACAGGTGACTTTTACAGAGGAGTCGTGTTCAATGTATATACAGTAATTACATTGTACATTACATGGTAACATACATTAGTGGATATCCACATAGACCACCTTGCTATTTTATACAGAAAAAAACTGAAGTTACCTTTCCCTTTGGGCTTTTAGTGTTTGCAGGATATAAGAAGATTCCTCCATAAACCAGTGTTCGGTGAACATCAGCCACCATGGAACCAACATATCGTCCTCCATAAGGTGAACTGCCATCCTATTACAAGAGAAAAGATACAGAATATCTATCACAACTGTGGTACACTATTTTAATTTTTTTTACATTTTAGAAATGGGGTTCCTCGAGAGGGTGTTTTGACTGAAAACGGTTAGGAGACACTGCTTTAGACAGTGGGAAAATACTATGAGGTTGAAGGTCATGGAAAACCTGCTTTCATATGGTCATTCATCAAACAGTTCTGGCATAGTAAAGTACAATGCCTAATACCATGGTTTAGGCAAGTTGCACAGAGATTTTAGAGCAACCTTGACATTTTTTAGGTGTGATATAGAAAACTATGCTATGTAGTATTCTATCTAGCAGTACTACCTAAATGGCACAGTGGGAAACTACCATAAGGTTGAAGGTCAAGAAGAACCCGCTTTCATGTGGTCATCTGTATGGCAATATTGGCACATTAACGAACAGTGCTATACATCATGGTTTAGGCAAGGCAAGTTGCACTGAGATTTTCCAACAACCTTGAAAATAAGTATGCCCAATAATGGATGGCTACCAATTATCAGACAAACACAATTTTAAGGTTGTTGGAAAATCTCAGTGGAACTTGCCTAAACCTGTCCTCTGCTCAGCTAAACAGTACATGCACCACTTTAGCATATCAGTCGTGTTGCATGATTGCAGGAATGTCATCAAGTTTTGCTAGCCCTTAGTCTCAGGAAGATATCTGCACATTTAGAACTAGTCTAAGGCAGGCCATATACGGTTCGAATCTTGGCCGGTTCAGCAGGAACCAGCCGAGATTCAAATTGTGTATGGGCAGATTCGAATTGTGTATAGCCGCTAGCAATAGTCACTGCCTTTTCCATTTGTGGATGAGAGAAGACAATGGTCCAACAGTCTTGTCTGTGCTGATGGGGAAATCTTCATGTTTTTACCATTGAAACATACCTCTGGGAATTTCTTCTTCTGGAGATATTCTGTGACTGCTGCATCAAAGTATTTGGCATAGCCTTCATTTAGACTGTAGATATTGCCTCTTGGTTTAACCTTCACATTTTTATTGACCAAAAGGAATTCTCCAATTGCCTAGAAATTGATAAAGTAATATATGCTGTCAATTACATTTTGAAACAAAATTTCCTTCGTTAAATATGAAATACTGTATGTTAACATTTTGAATTATTCCTTTGAACCAGGAGGTGGAGCTTTAGAATTGCATATTGCCAGATTATCATTTGACTCTGTTGTAAAAAGCCTGCAGTTTACACACCTCAGTAGCTTAAAGAAGAAAATGTTTAAAATAATAATTATATTCCCGAGGAGTCTAAGTCTTGGTCTCATTCAGCTCTACCCTGCGGTTGCTAAGCAGTCCCACCAGCACTGACTGAGGTAATTTACTATTAAAGGAGTTGTAAAGGCAGAAGGTTTTTTTATCTTAATGCATTCTATGCATTAAGATAAAAAAACCTTCTGTGCGCAGCAGCCCCCCCAATACTTACTTGAGACCCATCTCTGTCTAGCGAGTTTACAAGTCCCTTGGCCATCCAGGACACTCCCTCCTGATTGACTGAGACACAGCAGCAGCGCTATTGGCTCCTGCGGCTGTCAAAGTCAGTTAGCAAATCAGAAGAGAGAGGGAGCAGGGCCGAACAGCATCTCTGTGCTTGAATGGACACACAGAGCTGCAGCTCGACTGCCCCCATAGCAAGCTGCTTGCTGTGGGGGCACTCGAAAGGAGGGAGGGGCCGGGAGCAGTGAAGAAGGACCCGAGAAGAGGAGGATCCAGGCTGCTCTGTGCAAATCCACTGCAATAGAGCAGATAATAAACATTCACTTCACCAGAAGATCTATCACACAGCACTGACTGTTCATTCTCAGCACTGTGGGGCTTTTGATGAATCATTTGGTACTGTGTATAGCAACTGCAGATCTATCACACAGTCCCGCCAGCACTGACTGACATCATTTACTATTAAAGGAGTTGTAAAGGTAGAAGGTTTTTGATCTTAATGCATTCTATGCATTAAAAACCTTGTGTGTGTAGCAGCTACCCCAGCTCACCCCAATTACTTACCTGAGTCCCACCTCTCTCCAGCAATGTCCACGAATGTCTGAGCTGAATGTCTAAGCAATCCTTCGGACATCCAGGACACTCCTCCTGATTGGCTGAAATACAGCAGCGGCGCCATTGGCTCCCGCAGCTGTCAATAAAAATCAGTCAGCCAATCAGGGGAGAGAGAGGGTTGGTCGGGTCGTGGGGTCTGTGTCTTCATGGACACAGGGAGCTGTTACCCGGTTTCAGTGCCCCCATTGGAAGCTGCTGACTGTGGGGGCACTTGATAGGAGGGAGTGGCCAAGAGCAGCAAAGAGGGACCCGAGAAAAGGAGGATCCGGGCTACTCTGGGCAAAACCAACTGCACAGAGAAGGAAAGTACAACATGTTTGTTATTTAAAAAAACAAACAAAAAACAAGACTTTAAAATCACTTTAAGTCTGTGAATGAACAGTCAGTGCTAAGCAGCTGTTCACAGTGGGAATCTTAGAGAGAGAGCAGTGACTACAGGGCTGGGATGTAGCTCCCCCATAGGAACATCCATAAACGGGGCTTCAGCCTGAGGAAACAGAAATAAAAATGTGCTTTTAATGAAGAAGGCAGCTAGGGATCAGTATGTGACCAGGTCCTACATGTACTTAGTCCCTTGGGGGAAATTTAATAAAGATTTTAAAAATGAAGTGACACATCTCTAAACTGAGATGCACACACAGACGTGAATGACATATTGCAGTGGCTCATTCCCCATCGGAAGGTTTCATTCTGAAAAATATATATATATATATATATATATATATATATATATATATATATATATATATATATATATATATATATATATATATATATATATATATATAACAAATATTATTTTTATATTTTTTTTATTATAGATTTATGTTTGTCCCAAGCATGTTTGAAGCCGTTTACTCTTGACCATCTCACTACCTCTGTTGGTAGTGTATTCCAATCATCAATACCCTTTCAGTAAAATAATACTTTCTAAGATTCGTTTTGAACTTTGCTCCAGTTAGTTTGAAGTCACATCCCCTTGTTCTACAATTTGGTTTCATATTGAAAAGACTGCCTTCCTGAACCTTAATTACTGCATTAATGTATTTAAAGGTTTTGAACATTCATAAACTCTGTGACTCTTGTCGTGTATTAAGTATTTACTTGTTCAAAACAAGTTTTATATTCATGCATACATATATATGTATAGAAATTAAATAAAACTTACAGGGTCTAACATGAAGCAATTCACTCCATGCTCTGTGGCAAGGACCAGCATTGTGGCACTTCCATACAGTGCATAACCTGCGACTACAATGTCACGTCCTGGTTGCAAAGCATCTTTTTCACTAGGCTCATCGTCTGACACCTGAAACAGAGAATTTTTTTTTTTTCATTTATAAACTTGGGGTACATTTTGTAACAATAAATAACAAGACAATCATTTGCTAAACGAAGGTGAATGTCAAGTGGTTTTTATACTATAATATATATATATATATATATATATTATATATATATATATATATATATATATACATACATATACACACACACACACCGTGTTTCCCCGAAAATAAGACCGGGTCTTATATTAATTTTGGCTACAAAAATCACACTAGGGCTTATTTTCAGGGGATGTCTTATTTCTTTACGGTATGTACAATAATCTACATTTATTCAAATACAGTCATGTCATCATGATAATCTTAGAGTGGTTGTAACCCCAAAAAGAAACATAATATATCCTGATCCTTTAAAGCATGATAGCCAGCACAGTGACCTGCCGTAGCTCTTCTCCACTCTGAGCACTGCAGAGGAAGGGACCGCTGACGTTGGAGAGTAGAAGATCTCCGGCCGGTCACGTGAGCGCCCACCGGCACTGTAAGTAAGGTATTTTCCAAAACAAAGTTACAAAAAAGAGACACATTGCACATTATATAATCTTTTTACAAAACGAATTACGTTCGTTTTTACGACGACTTTAACTAGGGTTTATTTTCGGGGTAGGGCTTATATTGCAGCCATCCCCAAAAATAACGCTAGGTTTTATTTTCGGGGTAGGGCTTATTTTCGGGGAAACAGGGTATATATATATATATATATATATATATATATATATATATATATATATATATATATATATATATATATATATATATATATATATATATATATATATATACACACACACACACACAGCGGGTAAAATAAGTATTGAGCAAGTCACCATTTTTCTAGGAAAATATAATTCTAAAGGTGCTATTGACATGAAATGTTCACCGCATATTGGTAACACATGGAATCCATACAAACAAAAAAAAAACAAAACAAATAAAGTTCAGGAATAACATTATGTGTAATAAAATGGAATAACACAGAGAAAAAGTATTGAACACATTAAGAAAGAGAGGCGCAAACAGGCATGGAAAGCCAATACACCAGCTGAAATCTATCAGTAATTAAAAAACAATCCTGCCACTTGTCAGTGCAATATGTCAGTGCAATATGTCAGTGCAATATGTCAGTGCCGATGGCCTAAAAAAAAGGTGTCTCATTACCAAGGTGTCACAGAGCAAAGAGCTCTCTCAGCACTCAGCAGAACAGCCGGCAGGGGGAACCAAAAAGAAGAGAATCGGGGCTGCTCTGTACAAAACCATCAGCCAGAAGCATGCGGGGGCCGTGATGTCATCAGGAGGCGGGCCACCTGGGGATGTCACTAGATGACTTCTCCCTATAGCTATTTAACAACTGTCAGGGTCTGAATTTTTTTGTTGTTTTTTTGGGGGGTCTGGCGGGCAATGTGATTGATTTTGGATCTATTTTTTTAATAAAGGAATTATCAAAACTGTGTGCGTTTTTATTTCTTTTTAACACTTTTTGTCGAATGAGTAGGGGTATAATGTAAAAGGGGGCTTCCAGATTCTGATCCTGCCCGCAGACCCCCACAACCACTGCTCAAGGTTGTGGGGAAGAGGCCCTTGTCCCCATCAACATGCCAAAAGCCATGTTGAGGTCATGTGGTATGGTATGGTATGGTTCAGGAGGTGAGTGGGGGTGCTCCCATTCCTTTCCTGGCCTGCTGGGCTACATTCTCTGGTATGGGTCTGGATTTTGGGGGGGAGGGACTCCATGCCATTCTTTCAAAAAATGTTGGGGTGAAGTTCCCTTTAAAATCTATACCAGACCCAAAGGGCCTGACATGCATTGGGGGAGGGGGGGCACGCTGTTTTTCTTTCATAACTTTTAATTGCCAGCATGTTTTCTTTACATTCAGCTGTCAGCGGGGAACCTACTGACAGCTGATGAGTCATCTGTTAACCACTTAACGCCCGCCCACTGTATATATACGTCCTGTTTTTAAAGATGGATATCTCGGTAACGGCAGCAGCTGCTGCCACAACCGAGGTATCCATCTTTTCAGTGGGCGAGCCTGTAAACGATAACGGCGGTCTCCGCGGCGCATTTGCCGCGAGATCGCCGTTATCGGTGGCGGGAGAGGGCCCCCCCCTCCCTTCCGCGCCCTCTGCCGCTTACCGGAGCCGTCGGTAGCGGCGGAGGAGATCGGATGCTGCTGCCTGGTGTGTGAGGACTTGAGTGAGGGCAAGATGGCCCCCACCCGTCCTCATAGCTTTGCTGGGCGGAAGTGACGTCAAAACGTCAGTCCCGCCCAGCGTCTTAAAGAGACAATTTTTTTGTTGTCATTTTTTTAAATGACAAATTTTCCTTTTTTTTTTTCTTTCTTGCATTTAAGTCTAAATATGAGATCTGAGGTCTTTTTGACCCCAGATCTCATATTTAAGAGGACCTGTCATGCTTTTTTTCTATTACAAGGGATGTTTACATTCCTTGTAATAGGAATAAAAGTGATCATTTTTTTTTTTTTTATTTCAGTGTAAAAAATAATAAAATAAATAAAAATAAATAAGAATACAAAAAACGTTTTTTTTAAAGCGCCCCGTCCCGACGAGCTCGCGCGCAGAAGCATACGCGAGTAGTGCCCGCATATGAAAACGGTATTCAAACCACACAAGTGAGGTATCACCGCGATCGTTAGAGCGAGAGCAATAATTCTAGCCCTAGAGCTACTCTGTAGCTCAAAAAATGCAACCTATAGAATTTTTTAAACGTCGCCTATGGAGATTTTTAAGGGTAAAAGTTTGACGCCATGCCACGAGCGGGCGCAATTTTAAAGCGTGACATGTTGGGTATCATTTTACTCGGCGTAACATTATCTGTCACAATATATAAAACAATTGGGCCAAATTTATTGTATATCTTATTTTTTAATAAAAAAAAGTGAATTTTTTCCAAAAAACATGCGCTTGTAAGACCGCTGCGCAAATACGGTGTTACAAAATGTATTGCGATGACCGTCATTTTATTCTCTAGGGTGTTAGAAAAAATATATATAATGTTTGGGGGTTTTAAGTAATTTTCTAGCAAAAAAAACTGTTTTAGTCTTGTAAACACCGAATCTGAAAAACACCTTCTGTCCTTAAGTGGTTAAGGATGCGGCAGGTGGCTTCCCAGCCTGCTCCTTAGCAGCCAGCTCAATACAATAAATTACCACATGAAAATATGTGGCAATTACCACAATATCGAAACTTTACCACAGTAGTTATTTACTGCACAATTCTTAGTGAATTAAACATTTGCACAATTGTTTCCACATGCGTTATTGTACTCTTGACCCCAATGTCTGGTGTGATAAGCAGGCTTTAAAGGGGGAGATTTATTAGAACTGGAGAATGCAAAATCTGGTGCAGCTCTGCATAGAAACCAATCAGCTTCCAGGTTTTTTGTCAGAGTGTAATTGAACAAGCTGAAGTTAAAAACCGATTGGTTATAATGCTCAGCTGCACCAGATTCTGCACTCTCCAGTTTTAATAAATCTCCCTCAGTGTGTGGTGTCTGCAAAAGAAGAAAAATGCAAAAGAATAGAGTTGAACCATTCAAACACGAACCCAGTATCAAAATGTTCAATATTTGCAATTTTCTACTGTTTTAAACTGTCAAAATGACCATGACTTTCATAGCGAAGGTGAAGAAGCAGTAATGCAATGGGATGAGAATAAATTACTTATTCAAGTCCAAAAAAATAAGTTTTTGAATTCCCATAGACTTTACATACTGACAGCTAAATATTGGCTCTTATTTGGTATGTGCAATGGTATCATTATACGGTATTTCCCAATTGCTCTATTTATTCATCCCTTTTTATCCCTAGGAAGCCATTGTGGGAATTATACCTCTGGAAAAATCCTTACCTTTCTATATATGGCGAAGATTGTGCCAATGGATGCAAGACAATCAATGTTTGACGAACCGTCCAAAGGATCAAAGCACACAATGTATTTACCCTGTAAAACATTAAAAATTATTTACAGCTTTCTCTTGTTAAAAAATAATAATATTTACAGCTTGAAATCTAACAGAGGACATGCTCATAATTAGATATTTTAGGTAAAATCAGTAAATCAACAAGCCTGAACTAGTAGTCACTATGGGGTTAATTTACTAAAGGCAAATAGGCTGCGAGTGCAGTTGCTCCAGAGCTTAGTAAATGAGGAAAAGCTTCACTTTGCAAAGGAGTACACAATCATGACCAAGGAAAATTTTTTAAAAAAAAAAGCATTTTTGCTTGCACGTGATTGGATGATGGTAGTCAAAAGAGTTTCTGCTCATTTACTAAGCTCTGAAGCAACAGCACTTGCAGAGTGCAATTGCATTATGCACAGTCTTTTTCCCTTTAGTAAATCAACACCTATATAACCAATTTAATGCCAAATGATTCTTTGATTTGCACCTCAGAAAGTAACTGCTATACAACTGTACACAATTATCCTACAGTTACATTTACACACCGATTTGTATGGCCTACATGTTTAACCACTTTACTACCGGCCGCCGTCAATTGACGGCGGCACGATAATGCTCTTGTTCTGAGAGGATGTCATATGACGTCCTCGCCTTGCAGAGCCACTAGGGGGGCGCGCGCACCCCCCGCCGCATTACTGGGACCCTGATGTGCGTGCCAGGCGGCTGCGATGTCCGCCGGGCACCTGCGATTGCCCAGTAACTGAGCAGGACCGTGGATCTCTGTGTGTAAACACAGAGATCCACGTCCTGTCAGGGAGAGGAGACCGATGCTGTGTCCCTTGTACATAGGGACACTGATCGGTCACCTCCCCCAGTCAGTCCCCTTCCCCCACAGTTAGAATCACTCACTAGGGTACACATTTAACCCCTTGATCGCCCCCTAGTGTTAATCCCTTCCCTGCCAGTCACATTTACACAGTAATCAGTGCATATTTATAGCACTGTTCGCTGTATAAATGTGAATGGTCCCAAAATAGTGGCAAAAGTGTCTGGTGTGTCCGCCGCAATATCGCAGTCACGATAAAAATCACTGATCGCCACCATTACTAGTAAAGAAAAAAAAATGCTTTAAATCTATCCCCTATTTTGTAGCCACTATAACTTTTGCGCAAACCAATCAATATACGCTTATTGCGATTTCTTTACCAAAAATATGTAGAAGAATACGTATCGGCCAAAACTATATTATATATATTTTTGGGGATATTTATTATAGCAAAAAGTAAAAAAAAAAATTTGTGGGGGAAAAAAGGATTCAAATTTAATTTGCATAATGTGTAGCACGACCGCGCAATTGTCATTCAAATTGTAATCTACCTGATATGTGAATCTATCCCTCAATTTTTGGAAATTAGGAGCAAATGCAATAACATATTCAAACACTAGAGGGCACTGTAATAGAGTCATTTTTAGCCTGGAAAAGGCCTGTTTGCTGTACACAACTGTGCATCTTCTGCCTCCAAATGCTATTTATCATTATTATCATTATTGAGGATTTATATAGCGCCAACAGTTTGCATGGCGCTATACAACATGAGGGCAGACAGTACAGTTACAATAGAATTCAATACAGGAGGAATCAGAGGGCCCTGCTCGTTAGAGCTTATGTGCAAATCAAAGTGAGGATTTATGTAGAAGGGTTGTTTATAATATTTTAATACATTCTTTAATATTTCTCAAGAATTAAACAGCAGCTTACACAATTCATAAATACAAACTTTCACATAACAAAGGCTATCTGGTTATCGGCTAGCTGCTATTACTGCATACATGTTCAAAGCATATGAGGAAGTCATAGAAAAGTTCGCCTGTGCACATACCCTGGTCTCGGGCTCCACTATGAGTGCATGATCGTCTTCTTCTGATACAAGGACACAGGTACTAAATGATGACTTTAGCAGGTTAACAACCAGATCATTTGATAGAACATCCAGCTTCTTCACCTGGTCCCCTGTCACATTGGTGGATCCAGCGATGCCGTACCTAAACAAAAATACTCCGTGTGAAAACCATCATTTATGACAACTCCAACTGGAAGTATGTACAACCCCAATTTCAAAAAACGTTGGGACACTATTTAAATTCAACATACACTATAAACAGAATGCAATGATTTGAAAATCTCACAAACCCATATTTTTTCACAATAGAAAAGAGAGAACAAATCAAACGTTTAAAATGTAGAAAAATTTAAGAACTTAGGGCCAGATCCACAAAAACCCGGCGCAACGTAACTTTTTCAATTTAAGTTACACCGCCGGAAAATTTCTACCTAAGTGCCCGATCCACAAAGAACTTACCTAAAAATATTTGGCTGTGTAACTTAAATCCGGCCGGCGCAAGGCGTTCCTAATTTAATGGGGCGAGTCCCATTTAAATTAGGCGCGCTCCCGCGCCGGCCGTACTGCGCATGCTCACGACGTCATTTTTCCGACGTGCTTTGCGCGGTTTTACGTTGCGCCGGGTTTTGAGAATCGCGACGGGCGTAAAAAAAAAATACGAGTTGCGGCGGGAAAAAAAAAAAATTTGAAAAAAAAAAAAAAAAAGACGGCGACGCGGGATAGAAGGGTCTACTTTTACAAGGTGTAAACAGTTTAAGCCTTGTAAAAGTAACCCTAATATTGCGACGGCAAACTAATACTTACGGAGAAAAAACGAAGCGTAAAAGCTTTGTGGATCTCCGTAAGTGCTAATTTGCCTACCCGAAGCGGCATTCCCGAAGAGAAATGCCCCCAGCGGCGGCTGCGGTACTACATCCTAAGATCCGACAGTGTAAGTCCCTTACACATGTCGGATCTTCTGCCTATCTATGTGAAACTGATTCTGTGGATCAGTTCCATAGATAGAAACAGGGATACGACGGCGTATCAGTAGATACGCCGGCGTATCCCTTTTGAGGATCTGGCCCTTAAAGGGGTGGTTCACCCTAAAAACTACTTTTTTTTTTATTACACTGGCCCCCCACATTACAATACGATTAAGGCTATTATTTTTTTTTTGATGCTGTACATACCTTTGTACAGAATATTCACCCGTGGCTTCCGGCTTGCGAGTCCCGCGGGAGTGGGCGTTCCTAACATGTCTGTGATTGACGTTTTGACCAAAAACGAGCTCCCCCCCGTCGCGTAAGCCGCGTCACGATTGGCGAAAGGAGCCGAACGGCGATGCGCATGCGCAGTATAGCGCCGACTCGCCGTTCGGCTCCTTTCGCCAACCGTGACGCGGCTTACGCGACGGGGGGAGCTCGTTTTTGGTCAAAACGTCAATCACAGACATGTTAGGAACGCCCACTCCCGCGGGACTCGCAACCCGGAAGCTACGGGTGAATATGCTGTACAAAGGTATGTACAGCATCAAAAAAATAATAATAGTCTTAATCGTATTGTAATGTGGGGGGCCAGTGTAATAAAAAAAAGTAGTTTTTAGGGTGAACCACCCCTTTAAGGGCCGAGCCTCTTTTTAAGATTTGGTGTTTACAAGTTAAAATCTTTTTATTTTTTTGCTAGAAAATTACTTAGAACCCCCAAATATATATATATTTTTTTTCAGACACCATAGAGAATAAAATGGCGGTCGTTACAATACTTTATGTTACACCGTTTGTGCAGTGGTCTTACAAGCCAATTTTTTTTGGAATAAAATACATTCAATTAAAAAAATAAGACAACAGTAAAGTTAGCCCAATTTGTGTCTATATTGTGAAAGATAATGTTACGCCGAATAAATTGATACCCAATGTGTCACGCTTCAAAATTGCACCAGCTCGTGGAATGGTGGCAAAATTTTACCCTTAAAAATCTCCATTGGCGACGTTTAAAAATTTCTACAGGTTACCAGTTTTGAGTTACAGAGGAGGTCTAGTGCTAGAATTACTGCTCTTGCACTAACGATCGCGGCGATACCACTTATGTGTAGTTTGAACACCGTTTTCATATGCGGGCGCGACTTACGTATGCGTTCGTTTTATGCCCGTGAGCTCGGCGGGACAGGGCGCTTTAAATTATTATTTATTTTTCTTAATTTTTTAACTTTTTACTGTTACACTGTCCTTTAAAAAAAAAAAATTGGGTCACTTTTATTCATATTACAAGGAATGTAAACATCACTTGTAATAGAAAAAAGCATGACAGGTCCTCTTAAATAAGAGATCTGGGGTCAAAAAGACCTCAGATCTCATATTTACACGAAAATGCAATAAACAAAAAATTTATTATTTTCACTTTAGGACCATTGGGCGGAAGTGACGATTGTCTAATTGACTAACACTGTTGCTATAGAGCAGTGTTTTTCAACTCCAGTCCTCAAGGCGCACCAACAGGTCATGTTTTCAGGCTTTCCATTATTTTGCAAAGGTGATTTGATCAGTTTCACTGCCTTAGTAATCACCTCAGCCATTTCATCTAAAGGAAATCCTGAAAACATGACCTGTTGGGGCGCCTTGAGGACTGGAGTTGAGAAACACTGCTATAGAGAAGACCGCCAATCTCAGGAAAATGGTATGTTGCTGGTTGTAGAACCTTGTAGGTTCTCAACAGACTCTCTGATACAGGCAATATTTAAATTAAACTAAAAGTTAAAAATATTTCTCTCTCGTTGAAGGGATTTTCCACTCACTTCCTGTTTTGGCTATGAGACAGGAAGTAAAGAGAAGTCTCCACAATGGGCACAGATGGCAAAAAGCTGACAGGGGTTGAAAACCCTTACACTATCCAAACTGAAAAAAAAAGTTTTGCTTTCAATTGTCTCGTTGTTTTTTACCTGAATGCATTCTAACCTTCTGTGCTGCTCCCCCCAGAATCCCGCTTTTGCTTAATCTGAACCCGATCCTTCCAGCCGCTGTCTCGGGGTCCTCATTGGATAGATTAAATCCAGTGATACGGTAGCCAGGGGCGGGGCCGAGCCCTGCTGTCTGTGTCAATGGACGCAGCAGCAGGACTCGGGAGCACTCCCGCACAGGTGCCCCCATGGAAAACGGCTCTCCATGGGGGCACTTTATGAAGAGGAGGGGCCAGAAGTGCCGCTGGGGGACCCCAGAAAAGGAGGATCAGGGCCACTCTGTGCAAAACCCTTGCACAGAGCAGGAAAGTATAACATATTTGTTATTTATTTTCATACAAGCCTTTACAACCACTTTATAACCACTTCCTGCCCAACAAGTGGGGATATCTGAATGATGCCTGCAGCTACAGGATCGTTTTTCAGTTTTCTTTCAGACTTTCATAAAAATTAATGCACCCCTGTCCCCGCGTGCAGAAGAGAACGCATACCCAAGTTACGCCCACATATGTAAATGACATTCAAACCACACATGTGAGGTATCGCTGCAAATGTTAGAGTAAGAACAATAATTCTAGTGCCAGACCTCCTCTGTAACTCCAAACAGGTAACCTGTAAAAGAATGTAAAGTGTCGCCTATGGAGATTTTTAAGTACCAAAGTTTGGCGCCATTTCAAAGCGTGACATGTTAGGTATCTATTTTTTTTTTTACAAGTTTGAACAATTACTGCGCAAATACTGTGCAAGATAAAAAGTTGCAACGATCACCTTTTATTCCCTAGGGTCTCTGCTAAAAAGAAAACATATAATGTTTGGGGGTTATGAGTAATTTTGTAGCAAAAAAATGACTCTTTGTGGGTGTCAGAATTGGTCTGGGTAACAAGTGTTTTTTTGTTTTGGAGAGTGGAGAGGGATCTATCAGGTCAATGTCCCTGTTAGGAAGATTCCCTCTCTCTATTGTGCCACTGAAAGTGAGAAAATCTCAAATTTTGGGTTGCCCCCAGAACAGTAATGTAGGGGAAATTGTCCAATGGGGACATTAGTTCTGGTGACAACCAGCGATTCCCTCACTTTGGAGGGATTTCCTCTGACTTCTTGTTTTGGTTATGGGACAGGAAGTGAAGGGAAATCTCTACAATGGAACTTAGATGGCAAAAAAAAATATAGGGGTTATAATAACCCTCCTTTACTGAGTGAGTGAGAGACTTGTAAAGCGCAACACATGCGAACTGAATCGCCTCTGGGCGCTGTATCCATTTCATGGGTAAGGAACCCCTTGACCTTATCCAAGATAAAAAATAAAAAAAGTTTTGCCTTTCCAATTTGAAATGCATGGATAAATAAAAAATAACTTGTTGCAGTGCTGTATGTTAAGCCTCGTACACACAACCGAGGAACTCGACGGGCGAAACACATCGTTTTCCTCGTCGAGTTCCTTGTCAGGCTGTCAAGGAAATAGAGAACTTGCTCTCTTTTTGGCTCGTCGAGTTTCTCGACAGTTTCCTCGACGAAAATGTACACACGACCGGTTTCCTCTGCAAAAAAATATCTCCCAGCAAGTTTCTTGCTGGTTTGTACAAGGCCTGAGAAAAACATCCTGCTTGCTGATTTTCTTATGCACTGCCTTGCAAGTCAATAGAACAGGACCTTTCAGCACAATGGCACAAAGCATGTGAAAACACAGTGACACGTGTCACCTTGCACACAGAGCTGTATGTACTTTTAAACCTGTACTTTGTCCATAGTAGGAAAATAATGAAGGCTTGCCTGTTGAGACACAGTGCGCAATCAATACTCTCGTTCCTCACACACCAAGCCACTCACTTTTGTTGCCAGCGGTTTAGACATTAATAGCTGTGTGTTGAGTTATTTTGAGGGGACAGCAAATTTACACTGTTATACGAGCTGTACACTTACTACACAACATTGTAGCAAAGTGTCATTTCTTCAGTGTTGTCACATGAAAAGATATAATAACATATTTACAAGAATTGTAAGGGGTCTACTCACTTTTGTGACGATTAATTTCTGATGATTTTCTAACCGTGTTTGGAAAAGCCTTACCTGCCATTCACACTAGGGTTGCCACCTCATCCCTTTAAACCCGAACACATATTAATTACACAGGTTCTGTGGCTGATCAAGGTGGTAATTAGACTCACTTGTTGTCTTATCTGCATTAAATTTGCCTCAGAACCTGTGTAATTAATATGTGTTCGGGTTTAAAGGGATGAGGTGGCAACCCTAATTCACACTTGCCATTTTGGGATCTTGAGCAGAAACACTGCGATTCTGCCCACAATATCAAAAAAATTAAAAAAAGAATTGCAAAACGCAGGTTCGGGTGGCATGCTTTTTTAAACGTGGCGCGGTTTTGCCACAATTGTCGCCCGATTTGTCGTGAGGCAATCGTGGCAAATCACATCGTGTGAAGCTTGTCGCTCAAAAAAGGAGTAGGAGCTTCTTTTGGGCAACAAGCTTCACGCGATGCGATTTGCCGCAATTCCCATGCGACAATCGCGGCACAAACGCACCGCGTTTTAGATGCCGTTGAAAATAATACTACCTGAACCTGCATTTTGCGGTTTCGGTGCATTTTGATATCCAGGGCAGAATCGCAGAGATCCCAAAACAGCAAATGTGAATGGAGACTAAGGCCAGGTTCACTGATGAGGTGCGGAATTCACATACATTTTTTGTGCGTTTCCCGCACTGCATTAAAATCACACCCCGTTCACGCAAACAGCTGCGGGCGTGTTTATTAAGTTAACGACACCAAAGCCTTATATGACTCCAAAGTTGCACCGACTTTGGAGTGCAACTTTGGATGGGTGCAACTTGGATACGACTTTGGCTTTGACCAGTGATGATGGACAACTGTTGCATTGCATAACACGAATTTCATGCAACTTTTGAGACTATGGCCCTCAAGTTGCATGAAAGTCAGACCAACGTAGTGCATGAACTACTTTGAAGTTGCTGCAACTTTAAGTCGCGCATGCGCAGTGGGTGCCCGGCCGTCAAGCCGAAAGCTGTCACTGCTGGGTGCCCACACTAGGAAATGAAGACACCGGCCGGCGAGGGGGGGCGAGGAGCGGATGCCCGGCCGGCGCGTCGCTGGAACCGTGGAGCAGGTAAGTGTCTGTTTATTAAAAGCCAGCAGCTACACTTTTTGTAGCTGCTGACTTTTAATAAACTTAAAAAAAGGCTGGAACACCCCTTTAAGTTTTTCGCAGGTTTGGGAGCCATCCACAGTATGGCATTAAAAAACTTTTCTTTTTAAAGCTGTACAGTGATTTTTAAACTTGAATGCATAGGAATTTTGTATTGGAAATGTGAGTTACTTACACAAACCCAGTGAAGTGACTGGCCTCTGGTAATACACAAAAAGATGAAATAATCCTCCTGCATAAGTTGTACCGGTTTATCTTATCTACTCTTCTCTACAACCATTCAAAGTCCAAAATGTATAAAGCTGTCAGAAAAAAAAGGGGGTGGAGAGCTGAAGTTACACTCTGCAGAGCTCAGTGAGGAGAGCTCTGAGAACTGATTGGAGGGAAGAGAAACACCCCCCTCCACACAGCACACATGAACAGAGTTGAGGCTGTCAATCAGCTGGAGATCCCTCCCCTGTCACCTTTTTTCTCTTTGTGTCAAGAAAACTTGTCAGAAGTTACTCATGCGATAGAAGAGAAATGAAGCAGCAAAGAGAAAATGACACTTGAGACAAGTACACACTATAGAGGGATATGCTTTGTTCATATTTCATGCCTGAGGATTACAACCACTCTACATGAATTCCGTTTACTGAGGTTTGTTGCACAAAAGCATTTAGTAATGCCAGTTCCACAACGGTATACCTTGTTGCACCACAACCACCCTTCTACAGGAAGTACAGTCAGAT